>NW_017205644.1:0-5203 GCF_001704415.2 Capra hircus
CCGGAGCCAGTGTGAAGGAATCCCGCCCGTGACAAGGTCATGAGGAAGGAAGCTGATATACGCAAGGCATGCTCAGACTTCAGGGATCCTCTGGAAATTCCTAAGCATGTACCCCAACAAAAATCTGCCGGCTTTTGTGCTCTGCTTTTTCCACTCTTCTGACATTTTCTGGAAAAAGTCAATTCAGGCTTTAGTCTTCTGCATTTGAAAGAGTGTTTCAATCCAAAAAAACCCCTCCGATGGCTTTCTAGCCTGCCTGCAGGACTCTGCCGAGTGTGATTGTTTGAGGCCTCCTGACCGCACGAGGCACAGGAAGCTTAAAAACATCCTAGGAATTGTAGGGGCTTCCGAGGAGTCAAAATCTTTAGAATAGGACTGATTAAAGTTTCATTTGTTGAGTCAATGCTTGCTGCCAAATTTTCATATCCTTTATTTTTAGATATAGTTGGTATATAGAAAAACAAGTAGTAGACCTGGTATTAGCAACATTAGATCTTCGAGTTAAGTACCTTCTTTGTTATATCCCACTGCACCTTTGTTCTATAGAGATGTAACTTTAATGCTTTAAGGAGATGCAAATTAAAGAAAAACACTTCAGGGGAAACAAAAATCAACATTCATTAAGGAAGAGAGATAAAAAGTGTTAACAAGCTTCTTGGCCAGAAGATAATGTAAATCACCTGAGACCTTTTGTATACAAAATGATGTATAGAAAGAGTCTGGGCTGCGAACGCTACATAATTCTGTGTTACCCATTGATCTCCATGTTTTATCAAAAGTATAAAAGGCCTTCTGAACAATAAAGGATGGGGGCCAGGGGCCAGGGGCCAGTTTCTCGGACCAGTTTCTCGAACTAGTCTCTCGGCCTGGTTTCTTGGGACTCTGGCTCCCCCATGTCTCTCTCTCTCCTCTTCTCTCCCCTTTCCTCTCTCTGCTCTTTACTTTAACTTCAGGCTGAATCTCCATCTGGGGGCGGAGGCTCGCCAGGTCTACTTACTTGCCCCGGCTGTTAAGACCCGCACGAAAGGGAGCTTAAGGCGAGGCACCCTTAGATATTCAAGCGGGCGCCGGTGGCCCAACGTAGATGGTGCAAATTCCTTGTCTGGAATTTTATTGGCCTTCCGCGTAAACCAAGCTATTCAGCCCTCTTCCTCCACTTAACCTTCTTACTACACTATAGTTTCTTAATCTAATCTTGCATTAATAAACAAACAAGTCTTTCCATGCCAACGCCGTCCACCCTTCGAGTTCCCTGGATCCACCCGGGGCTGGACCCCGCAGTGCCACCATTCCAAGACTCCCCCAGATGTGTCAGTCCGTTCCACAGGAACCTGTTTTCCCTGCACTGCCTCGGCTTTCACGCCGAGGATCGACTCACACCACCGTGACACGTGGGACAGCCTGTGGGAAAGCCTCGTGGGAAAGACTCGAGGGAAAGCCACAGATCCCTTGGTCCACGCAAGGGGAACCGTGACACTGCTGCTACAGCATGGGAGGAAATGGCACGCTCATGCCCCCACTCGAGACGAGGCCTGACTCCCTTGTGGAGACTCCAGAAGTACCCCAAAATCCATGTCAGCACTGGAGAGGAATCCTCAGCTTCCGGCCCTGACTCCACACAAGGAGAGCACCTGCTGAAACTCGGAAATATCCAGGAGCCTCTCCATTCCAGGCGACATGAGGCCCATTTCTGCTGAGGCATCTCGAGACTAACCACACCTAACCTCTGGAACTTCCAAAGGGTCCTTCACACCCTTGCTGCAACTCAAGAAGTTCCCCGACATACCCTTTCCTCTTCACGTTCTGCCATAATGGTGGTGTCATCTGCATATCTAAGTTTATTGATATTTCTACGGCAATCTTGATTCCAGTTCATGTATCTTCCATCCCAGCATGTTTCATGATGTACTCTGCATAGAAGTTAAATAAACAGGGTGACAATATACAGCCTTGACATACTCCTTTTCCTTTTTGGAACCAGTCTGTTGTTCCATGTCCTGCTCTAACTGTTGCTTCCTGACCTTCATCCAGATTTCTCAAGAGGCAGGTTAGGTGGTCTGGTATTCCCATCTCTTTCAGAATTGTGGCTAAAACAACAGTATAAGGACCTTTCCGATGTCAGGCCAAGGAATTGTGTTTCCAGTCATTGAGCCACACCTGATCACTGAGCACAAATTCATGAATCTGTTCCTCAAGGGGGAATGATATTCTTTTTATACAAACTTAGTTACCTGATTTATTACCTTACCTAATTGTTCCATCTGCTGTGAAATCCCACCCCTTACTTGTGGCAAATCTGCTAACACCTGCCTCACTGTGGAGGGGGTCTCCCATAGAAAATTTCATAAGGACAACAACTGTGGGAACGTGCGGTTACCCGTAATATGAGTAAGTCTGCCGGAAGCAAGCCCATCCATGTACAGTCAGTCTCTATGATCCATTTTGAAAGTGTTTCTTCAAGAGTTTGGTTGTTTCTTTCCACCATTCCAGAACACTGGGGCCTATATGCTGTATGTAATTTCCACTGATATTTAGAGCTTCACATACCTGTTAATTAACGCGGCTACAAAGACAGGGCCATTGTCGGATTCTATACTGGTTGGAAACCCAAGTCTGGGAATTATTTCTCAAATCAGCGAGCTACTTCATTTTCTTTTTCAGATCAGGTAGGGAAGGCCTCTGCCCAACCGGAGAAGGTACCTACTATTCTAGTAAGTCATGATAACAGGTGACTGCCTTTGCTTCAACGAAGGACACTCGCTTTCCCTGCATCCTGAGAACTCCACGTCTCAGCCAGTTGGAAAAGCGCTTCTTGGAGGTCATTATTCAGGGGCAATTTCCCCTGGAGCCCGGGGCCATAGGAGCGGCTCCACACTCCCAGGGAAAGGCAGAGCCACAGCCACACATCTGTCCCATCCCCTTTGCTCTGTAGGAGAGCTCTAGTGAGCCTAGGTCTGTCAGGAAAATTCTTTGGCTCCTATGGGACACATTCTATGTGTGAAACTGCATCCAGGACCTAGGGCCACAGGGCGCCTGTTTCTCTCTGGGGCGGAGGGGTGGGGGGCCTGAAGCAGTGCGGCCCAGCAACAGCTTCCACATCCATCCAATTGCTCTTTTCTTACCTCTGATAGAACTAGCTTTGTTCCAGCCTTTGGCAATTTGGAGGCAAGCGGGCCCCACTTCCTCCCCAAGGAGGCATGGGACCTACTCTGAGTGGAAAGGCCCCTCACGGAGCTGAACCCAGGAAGGCACCCAGTCATGTCTGACACATTCCTGCATCCTGCTTCTTCATGAGCAATACCGCTATAAGCTAGGCATGTCTTTCCAAGGCTCAGAAAGGACAGGGGAGATGCATGGTGCTGCCTCTGGAATTTCGGTCCTCTGAGCAGACCTGGAGGTCTCCCCTTGAAGGAGCTAACCAGTTTCTTCCAAATACAGGCTTGCAAACACACACTGGGTGGCTGCCTCTTCTTCCCTGAAGGACGATCACTTTCCCCGCATCCTGTGAACTCTGCATTCCCAGCCTGCTGGAAAAGCGCTTCTTGGAGGTCATTTTTCAGGGACAATTTTCCCTGGAGCCCGGGGCCGTAGGGAGGGCCCCATGCTCGCTGGGAAAGGCAGAGTCACATCCACAGTCTGTTCTACCCCTTTTGCCCTGTAGGAGAGCTCTAGTGAGCCTAGGTCTGTCAGGAAAATTCTTGGCTCCTATGGGGACACACCCTGTGTGTTAACCTGCATATCGGACCTAGGGCCACAGGGCGCCTGTTCCTCTCGGGGGGACCCTGAAGTGGTGCGGCCCAGCAACAGCCTGAACATCCATCCGATTGCTCTTTTCTTCCTTCTGATAGAGCTAGCTTTGCTTCTCGCTTTGGCATTTCGGAAGCCAGGGGGAGCCCCACCGCTGTTGTCCTGGGGTCTATTGGAGGTACCGGGTCTATTGGACCCCAGCATGGCACCCGACCCCCTCAGACACACTCCCGCAGCCTCCTTCCCCATGGGCAGGACTGTTCTGACCTAGGAATGTGTTCCCAAGGCTCAGAAAATGCAGGGAGACACACGGCCCTGACTCTGGAACTGAGGCCGTTGGAGCAGGCCTGGAGGTCTGACGTCTGAGACGCCAAACACTTGCTGCAAGATACAGGTGTGAAAACACACTCTCTGGGGCTGCCTTTCCTTCCTCCAAGGAAGAGAGCTTTTCCAGTCTCCTCCGTGCTGAGTCATACAAGGCTGCAAAGGTCTGGCTTAGAGGGCATTTCTCAGCGGCAATGGCCCCTGAGGCCCTGCACCCAGGGAGGGATCCTACCCTCCCAGGGGAAGTCAAAGCAACCTCCAAACAGCTGTTCTCTCATGTTTCCTCTGCAGGAGGGAGCTAGTGAGCCCAGGTCTGTCTGGAACGTTCTTGGATCCTGCGGGGAAATCATCCTGGGAGCCCACCTGGATACCAGTCGTAGGGGCTAAAATTCGCATTTTCCTTCCTTGGAGCCCTAACGCAGTACAGCCTAGCAACTGCTTGAAAATCCATCCTGTTGCTGTTTTCTTCCCTCTGACAGAGCGAGCTTTGCTCCCCATTTTGGGATTTCAGAAGCAAGGTGGTGGCCTGCAACTCCTTGCCTGGGGTCCATTGGAGGTGCAAGGTGCCCTCGACCAGGTGACCCCAGCATGACACCTGGCCCCCCTCAGACACACTCCCGCAGCAGTCCCCATGGGCAGGACTGCTCTCACCTAGGAATGTGTTTGCAAGGCCAGGAAACTGCAGGGAGACACAAGGCCCTGATTCTGGAATTGAGTCTGTTGGAACAGGCCTGCAGGTCTTCTGTCTAACAAGCCAAACACTTGCTGCAAGATACAGGCCTGAAAACACACTCTTGGGCTGCCTTTCCTTCCTCCAAGGAAGAGAGTTTTCTCAGCCTCCTGTGGGCTGAGAGTCACACAGGGCTGAAAAGCACTTGCTGGGAGATTCTTTTTCATTGGCCATGGCCCCTGAGGCCCTGTGCTCAGGGAGGGCTCCCTCCCTCCCAGGGAAAGTCAAAGGAAGCTCCAAACGGCTGTTCAATCATGTTTCTGAGAGAGTCATTGCCAAGGCAGGTTTCTAAGAAGTTCAAGGGTCCCCAAGGAGAGAGGGGTCTAGAATTCTCAAGGAGGAAGAAAGGACAAACTGTTTTTTTTCGCCTCTACATTCCTTAGGATTATATAACAATCATGC
>NW_017205645.1:0-5203 GCF_001704415.2 Capra hircus
CCATTTCCGCTGAGGTGTCTCGAGGCTAATCACACCTAACCTCTGAAACTTCAAGGGTCCTTCACACCCTTACTGCAACTCAAGGTTTTCCCCGACATACCTGTCTCCATTCGAGAGGAAGCACGACAGTCCCGCCCACATCCAGACTAGCCAGTGTCTGCCTCATAGCTCGAGAGGAGGGATCCTTTCCCTGCGTGGTCGGGAAAGAATTCCCGCGTTCCCATAGCATGTCAAGAAGAGGCGCTCTCCACAAAAGGCGAGAGGAACTCCAGGGTCGTGCCACCATTCCCAGAGATCCCCACATGTCTCAGTCCATTCCAGGGAAACCTGTTCTCCCTGCAATTCCTCGACTTTCAGCCCAGGATCGACTCACACCATGGTGGCACGTGGGACAGCCATTTGGGAAATCCTCGTGGAAAGCCTTTGGGAAGCCTCGAGGGAAAGCCACAGATCCCTTGATCCCGCGAATAGAAGTGTGACATTGCTGCTACAGCTCGGGACAAAAGCGCTCATGCATGCCCCCACTCGAGACGAGGACTGACTCCCCTTGGGAGACTCCAGAAGTACCCCAAGATCCATGTCAGCAATGGAGAGGAATCCTAAGGTTCCGGCACCGACTCCACACAAGGTCTTAGGCCCCTGCATCGACGGAGAGGAATCCCTAGAGGACCCGAGCAACTCGCATGGGGAGTGGCCTTTCCTGAGGCCACCAGAGCGGGTCCCTGAGGTCGCCGTCGTAAGTCGAGAGCACCTGCCGCAACTCGAGAAAATCCAGGAGGTTCTCCGTCCAGGCGAGATGAGGCCCATTCCCGCTGAGGCGTCTCGAGGCTAATCACACCTAATCTCTGGAACTTCCAAAGGGTCCTTCACACCCTTGCTGCAACTCAAGAAGTTCAGCGACATACCCGTCTCCACTCGAGAGGAAGCACGAGAGTCCCGCCCACATCCAGAGGAGCCCCCGTTTCCGCCTCCTAGCTCGAGAGGAGGGATCCTTTCCCTGCGTGGTTTGGAAAGAATTCCGGCGTCCCGACACATCTCAAGTGGAGGTGCTCTCCAGAGGAAAGGCGAGAGGAACTCCAGGGTTGTGCCACATTCCCAGAGTCCCCCATATGTGTCAGTCCATTCCAGGGAAACCTGTTTTCCCTGCACTGCCTCGACTTTCAAGCCGAGGATCGACTCACAGCACGGACGCACGTGGGACAGCCCTGTGGGAAAGCCTCGTGGGAAAGCCTCGTGGGAAAGGCACGAGGGAAAGCCACTGATACCTTGACCCACGCGAAGGGAAGTGTGACACTGCTACTACAGCTCGGGAGGAATGCGCACGTGCATGCCCCACTCGAGACGAGGACTGACTCCCATGGGGAGACTCCAGAAATATCCCAGGATCCATGTCAGCACTGGAGAGGAATCCTCAGGTTCCGGCACTGACTCCAAACAAGATTTTAGGCCCCAGAATCGACGGGAGAGGAAACCCGAGAGGCCCCCGAGAAGCCGCCAAGTAACTCGCAAGGGGACTGTCCTTTCCTGAGGCCACCATAGCGGGTCAATTAGGTCCCCGTCGTAAGTCGAGAGCACCTGCCGCAACTTGAGAAAATCCAGGAGGTTCTCCCCTCCAGGCGAGATGAGGCCCATTTCCGCTGAGGCATCTCGAGGCTACTCACACCTAACCTCTGGAACTTCCAAAGGGTCCCTCACACCCTTGCTGCAACTCAAGAAGTTCCCCGACATACGGGGCTCCACTCAAGAGGAAGCACGAGAGTCCCGCCCACATCCAGAGGAGCCCCGTTTCCGCCTCCTAGCTCGAGAGGAGGGATCCTTTCCCTGCAGGGTCGGGAAAGTATTCCCGCGTTCCCGTCGCATCTCAAGTGGAGGCGCTCTCCACAGGAAAGGCGAGAGGAACTCCAGGATCAGGCCCTATTCCCAGAGTCCCCAAGCTGTCTCAGTCCATTCCAGGGAAAACTGTTTCCCTACACTGCCTCGATTTTCACCGAGGATCGACTCACACCGTGATGGACACCCTGTGGAAAGACTCGTGGAAAGCCTCGGCCACAGATCCCTTGATCCACGCGAAGGGAAGCATGACACTGTTGCTAGAGCTCGGAGGAAAGCGCACGTGCATGCCCCCACTCGAGACGAGGACTGACTGCCCTGGGGAGACTCCAGAAGTACCCTAAGATCCATTCTGCACTGGAGAGAAATCCTCAGGTTCCAGCACTGAGTCCACACAAGGTCTTAGGCCCCAGCATCGACGGGAGAGGAATCCCGAGAGGCCCCCGAGAAACTCGCATGGGGACTGGCCTTTCCTGAGGGCACCAGAGCTGATCCCTGAGGTCCCCATCGTAAGTCGAGAGCACCTGCCGCAACTCGAGAAAATCCAGGAGGTTCTCCCCTCCAGGCGAGATGAGGCCCATTTACGCTGAGGCAACTAGGGGTAATCACTTTAACTCTGGAACTTCCAAAGTGTCCTTCACACCCTTGCTGCAACTCAAGAAGTTCCCCGACATACCCGTCTCCACTCAAGAGGAATCCGAGAGTCCCGCCCATATCCAGAGTGGCCCCGTTTCCGCCTGCTCGCTCGAGAGGAGGGATCCTTTCCCTGCGTGGTCGGGAAAGAATTCCTAGCGTTCCCGTCGCATCTCAAGAGGAGGCGCTCTCCACAGGAAAGGCGAGAGGAACTCCAGTATCAGGCCCCATTCCAGAGTCCCCCAGATGTCTCAGTCCATTCCAGGGAAACCTGTTTTCCCTGCACTGCCTCGACTTTCAAGCCGAGGATCGACTCACACCGCGATGGCACGTGGACAGCCCTGTGGGAAAGGCTCCTGGGAAAGCCTCATGGGAAAGCCTCGAGGGAAAGCCACAGATCCCTTGATCCACGCGTAGGGAAGAGTGACACTGCTGCTACAGCTCGGGAGGAAAGCGCACGTGCATGCCCCCACTCGAGACGAGGACTGACTCCACTGGGGAGACTCCAGAAGTACCCAAGATCCATATCAGCACTGGAGAGGAATCCTCAGGTTCCAGCACCGACTCCACACAAGGTCTTAGGCCCTGGCATCGAAGGGAGAGGAATCCCGAGAGGCCCCCGAGCAACTCGCATGGGGACTGGCCTTTCCTGAAGCCACCAGATCGTGTCCCTGAGGTCCCCGTCGTAAGTCGAGAGCACCTGCCGCAACTCGAAAAATCCAGGAGGTTCCCCCTCCAGGCGAGATAAGGCCCATTTCCGCTGAGGCGTCTCGAGGCTAATCACACCTAACCTCTGGAACTTCCAAAGGGTCCTTCACACCCTTGCTGCAACTTTACAATTTCCCCGACATACCCGTCTCCACTTGAGAGGAAGCACGAGAGTCCCGGCCACATCCAGAGGAGCCCCGTTTCCGCCTCCTAGCTCGAGAGGAGGGATCCTTTCCTGCGTGGTCGGGAAAGAATTCCCGGCGTTCCCGTCGCATCTCAAGAGGAGGCGCTCTCCACAGGAAAGGCGAGAGGAACTCCAGGGTCGTGCCATCCCAGAGACAACAGATATCTCAGTCCATTCCAGGGAAACCTGTTTTCCCTGCACTGCGTCGACTTTCAAGCCGAGGTTCGACTCACACCACGTGGCACGTGGGTAAGCCCTGTGAGAAAGCCTCGGAAAGCCTCGTGGGAAAGCCTCGAGGGAAAGCCACAGATCCCTTGATCCACGCGAAGGGAAGCGTGACACTGCTGCTACAGCTCGGGAGGAAAGCGCACGTGCATGCCCCCACTCGAGACGAGGACTGACTCCCCTGGGGAGATTCCAGAATTACCCCAAGATCCATGTCAGCACTGGAGAGGAATCGTCAGTTTCCGCACCGACTTCACGCAAGGTCTTAGGCCCAGCATCAAAGGAGAGGAATCCTGAGAGGCCCCTAGCAACTCGCATGGGACTGGCCTTTCCGAGGCCACCGGAGCGGGTCCCTGTGGTCCCCGTCGTAAGTGGAGAGCACCTGCCGCATCTCGAGAAAATCCAGGAGGTTCTCCCTTCCAGGCGAGATGAGGCCAATTTCCGCTAAGGCGTCTCGAGGCTAATCACACCTAACCTATGGAACTTCCAAAGGGTCCTTCACACCCTTGCTGCAAAGTCAAGAAGTTCCCCGACATACCAGTCTCCACTCGAGAGGAAGCTCGAGAGTCCCGCCACTTCCAGAGGAGCCTAGTTTCCGCCTCATGGCTCGAGAGAAGGATCCTATCACTGCGTGGTCGGAAAGAATTCCCGGCATTTCCCTCGCATCTCAAGAGGAGGCTCTCTCCACAGGAAAGGCGAGAGGAACTCCAGGGTCGTGCCACCATTCCAGAGTCCCCCAGATGTCTCAGTCCATTCCAGGGTAAACTGTTTTCCCTGCACTGCCTCGACTTTCAAGCCGAGGATCGACTTACACAACAGTGACACGTGGGTCAGCCCTGTGGAAAAAGCCTCGTGGGAAAGCCTCCTGGGAAACTCGAGGAAAGCCACAGAGGCTTTGATCCACGCGAAGTGAAGCGTGACACTGCTGCTTCAGCTCCGGAGGAAAGCACACGTGCATGCCCCCACTCGAGACGAGGACTGACTCCCTGGGGAGACTTCAGAAGTACCCCAAAATCCATGTCAGCACTGGAGAGGAATCCTCAGTTTGGGCACCAACTCCACTCAAGGTCTTAGGCCCCGGCATCGACGGTAGAGGAATCCCGAGAGGCCCCCGGCAACTAGCATGGGGACTGGCCTTTCCTAAGGCCACCAGAGCGTGTCCCTGAGGTCCCCGTCGTAAGTCGAGAGAACTGCAGCAACTCGAGAAAATCAGGAGGTTCTCCCTCCAGGCGAGATGAGGCGATTTCCGCTGAGGCGTCTCGAGGCTAATCACACCTAACGTCTGGAACTTCCAAACGGTCCTTCACACCCTTGCTGCAACTCAAGAAGTTCCCCGACATACCCGTCTCCACTGAAGAGGAAGCACCGAGAGTCCCTGCCCACATCCAGAAGAGCCCTGTTTCCGCCTCCTAGCTCGAGAGGAGGGATCCTTTCCCTGCGTGTTCGGGAAAGAAATCCGGCGTTCCCGTCGCATCTCAAGAGGAGGCGCTCTCCACAGGAAAGGCGAGATGAACTCCAGGGTCGTGCCACCATTCCCAGAGTCCCCCAGATGTCTCAGTCCATTCCAGGGAAACCTGTTTTCCCTGCACTGGCCTCGACATTCAAGCGAGGATCGACTCACAT
>NW_017205647.1:0-5200 GCF_001704415.2 Capra hircus
GGAGGAAATCCTATACCTGCATGCCCCCCAATGGAGACGAGGACTGACGCCCTGGGGAGACTCCAGAAAGTACCCCAAGATCCATGTCGGCACTGGAGAGGAATCCTCAGGTTCACGCACTGACTCCACAGAAGGTCTTAGGCCCCGGCATCGACGGGAGATGAATCCGAGAGGCCCCGAGCAACTCGCACGGGGACTGGCCTTTCCTGAGGCCACCAGGAGCGGGTCCCAGAGGTCCCCGTCGTAGATCGAGAGCACCTGCCGCAACTCGAAAAAATCAGGAGGTTCTCCCCTCCAGGCGAGATGAGGCCGGTTTCCGCTGAGGCGTCACCAGGCTAATCACACCTAAGCTCTGGAACTTCCAAAGGGTCCTTCACACCTTGCTGCAACTCAAGAAGTTCCCCGACATACCCGTCTCCACTCGAGACGAAGCACGAGAGTCCCGCCCACATCCAGAGGAGCCCCGTTTCCGCATCCTAGCTCGAGAGGAGGGATCCTTTCCCTGCGTGGTCGGAAATGAATTCCCCCGCCGTTTCGGTCACATCTCAAGTGGAGAGCGCTCTCACAGGAAAGGTGAGAGGTACTCCAGGGTCGTGCCACCATTCCCAGTGTCCCCCAGATATCTCAGTCCATTCCAGGGAAACCTGTTTTCCCTGCACTGCCTCGACTTTCAAAGCCGAGGATCTACTCACACTACGGTGCACGTGGGACAGCCTGTGGGGAAGCCTCGAGGGAAAGCCACAGATCCCTTAATCCACGTGAAGGGAAGCGTGACACTGCTGCTACAGCTCGGGAGGAAAGCGCACGTTCATGCCCCACTCGAGACAAGGACTGACTCCCCTGGGAAGACTCCAGAAGAACCCCTAGATCCAAGTCATCACTGGAGAGGATTCCTCAGCTTCCGGCACCGACTACACACAAGGTCTTAGGCCCCGGCATCGACGGGAGAGGAATCCGAGAGGCCCGAGCGCAACTCGCCTGCGGACTGGCCTTTTCTGAGGACGCCAGAGCGGGTCCCTGAGTTCCCCGACGTAAGTCGAGAGCACCTGCCTCAACTCGAGAAAATCCAGGAGGTTCTCCCCTCCAGGCGACATGAGGCCCATTTCGCTGAGGCGTCTCGAGGCTAATCACACCTAACATTTGGAACTTCCAAAGGGTCCTTCAAACTCTTGCTGCAACTCAAGAATTTCCCCGACATATCCGTCTCCACTCGAGAGGAAGGCACGAGAGTCCCGCCCACATTCAGAGGAACTCCGTTTCCGCCTCCTAGCTCGAGTGGAGGGATCCTTTCCTGCGTGGTCGGGAAAAAATTCTAGGCCTTCCCGTCGCATCTCAAGAGGAGGCGCTCTCCACAGGAAAGGCGAGAGGAAACTCCAGGGTCGTGCCACCATTCCCAGAGTCCCTCAGGTGTCCCAGTCCATTCCAGGGAAACCTGTTTTCCTGCACTGCCTCCACTTTCAAGCCGAGGATCGACTCACACCACGGTGGTACGTGGGACAGTCCTGTGGGAAAGCCTCATGGGGAAAGCCTCAAGCGAAAGCCACAGATCCCTTGATCCATGCGAAGGGAAGCGTGACACTGCTGCTACCGCTCGGAGGAAAGCACACGTGCATGCCCTCCTCGAGACGAGGACTGACTCCCCTGGGGAGACTCCAGAAGTACCCCCAAGATCCATGTCAGCACTGGAGAGGAATCCTCAGGTTCCGGCACCAACTCCACACAAGATCTTAGGCCCAGGCATCGACGGGAGAGGAATCCCAAGAGGCCCGAGAAACTCGCATGGGGACTGGCTTTCCTGAGGCCACCAGAGCGGGTCCCTGAGGTCCCCATCGTAAGTTGAGAGCACCTGCCGCAACTCGAGAAAATCCAGGAGGTTCTACCCTCCAAGCGTGATGAGGCCCATCTTCGCTGAGGCGTCTCGAGGCTAATCACACCTAACCTCTGGAACTTCCAAAGGGTCCTTCCCACCCTTGCTGCAACTCAAGAAGTTCCCGACAAACCGTCTCCACTCCAGAGGACACACGAGAGTCCGGCCCACATCCAGAGGAGCCCCGTTTTCCGCCTCCTAGCTCGAGAGGAGGTATCCTTTCCCTTCGTGTTCGGGAGAGAATTTCCCGGCGTTCCCGTCGCATCTCAAGAGGAGGCGCTCTCCAGGGGAAAGGCGAGAGGAACTTCAGCGGTCATGCCACCATTCCCAGAGCCCCCCAGAAGTCTCAGTCCATTCCAGGGAAACCTGTTTTCCCTGCACTGCCTCGACTTTCAAACGAGGATCGAGACACACCACGGTGGCACGCGGACAGCCCTGTGGGAAAGCCTCGTGGGAAAGCCTCATGGGAAAGCCTCCAGGGAAAGCCACAGATCCCTTGATCCACGCGCAAGGGAAGCGTGACACTGCTGCTACAGCTCGGAGAGGAAAGTACACGTGCATGCCCCCACTCGAGACGAGGACTGACTTCCCTGGGGAGACTTAAGAACTACCCAAGATCCTTGTCAGCACTGGAGAAGAATGCTCAGCTTCCGGAACCGACTCCACACAAGATTTTAGGCCCCGGCATCGTCGGGAGAGGAATCCCGAGAGGCCCCGAGCAACTCGCAGGGGACTGGCCTTTCCTGAGGCCACCAGAGCGCGTCCCTGAGGTCCCCGGCGTAAGTCGAGAGCACCTGCCGCAACTCGAGAAAATCCAGGAGGTTCTCCCCTCCAGGCGAGATGAGGCCCATTTTCAGTGAGGCGTCTCGAGGCAAATCACACCTAACCTCTGGAACTTCCAAAGGGTACTTCACACCCTTGCTGCAACACAAGAAGTTCCCCGACATACCCGTCTCCACTCGAGAGGAAGCACGAGAGTCCGGCCCCACATCCAGAGGAGCGCCGTTTCCGCCTCCTAGCTCGAGAGGAGGGATTCTTTCCCTTCGTGGTCGGGAGAGAATTCCCGGCGTTTCCCGTCGCATCTCAAGAGGAGGCGCTCTCCACAGGAAAGGCGAGAGGAACTCCAGGGTTGTGCCACCATTCCTAGAGCCCCCCAGATGTCTCAGTCCATTCCAGGGAAACCTGTTTTCCCTGCACTGCCTCGACTTTCAAACCGAGGATCGAGACACACCACGGTGGCACGGGGACAGCCCTGTGGGAAAGCCTCGAGGGAAGGCCTCGTGGGAAAGCCTCGGGGAAAGCCACAGATCCCTTGATCCACGCGAAATGAAGCGTGACACTGCTGCTACAGCTCGGAGGAAAGCGCACTGTGCATGCCCCCACTCGAGACGAGGACGGACTCCCCGCGGGAGACTCCAGAAGTACCCCAAGATCCATGTCAGCACTGGAGAGGAATCCTCAGGTTCCGGCACCGATTCCACACAAGGTCTTAGGCCCCGGCATCGACGGAGAGGAATCCCGAGATGCCCACGAGCAACTCGCATGGGGACTGGCCTTTCCTGAGGCCCACCAGAGCGGGTCCCTGAGGTCCCGTCGTAAGTCGAGAGGCATCTGTTGCAACTCGAGAAAATCCAGGAGGTTTCTCCCCTCCAGGCGAGATGAGGCCCATTTCCGCGGAGACGTCTCGAGGCTAATCAACCTGGCCTCTGGAACTTCCAAAGGGTCCTTCACACCGTTGCTGCAACACAAGAAGTTCACCGACATACCGGTCTCCACTCGAGAGGAATCACGAGTCCCGCCCTCATCCAGAGGAGCCCCCGTTTCCGCCTCCCTAGCTAGAGAGGAGGGATCCTTCCCCTCGTGGTCGGCAAAGAATTCCCGGCATTTCCGTTGCATCTCAAGAGGAGGCGCTCTCCACAGGAAAGGCGAGAGGAACTCCAGGGTCGTGCCACATTCCCAGAGTCCCCCAGATGTCTCAGTCCTTTCCAGGGAAACCTGTTTTCCCTGCACTGCCTCGACTTTCAAGCCGAGGATCGACTCACACCACGGTGGCACGTGGAACAGCCTGTGGGAAAGCCTCTTGGGAAAGCCTCGTGGGAAAGCCTCGTGGGAAAGCCTCGAGGGAAAGTCACAGATCCCTTGATCCACGCGAATGGAAGCGCGACACTGCTGCTACATCTCGGGAGGAAATCGCATGTGCATGCCCCCACTGGAGACGAGGACTGACTCCACTGGGGAGACTCCAGAAGTACCCCAAGATCCATGTCAGTACTGGAGAGGAATCCTCAGATTCCGGCACCCACACCACACAAGATCTTAGGCCCCGGCATCGAAGGGAGAAGAACCGGACAGGCCCCCGAGCAACTCGTATGGGGACTGGCGTTTCCTGAGGCCACCAGAGCGGGTCCCTGATGTTCCCGTCGTAAGTGAGAGCACCTGCCGCAACTCGAGAAAATCCAGGAGGTTCTCCCTCCAGGCGAGATGAGGCCCATTTCGCTGAGGCGTCTCGAGGCTAGTCACACCTAACCTCTGGAACTTCCAAAGAGTCCTTCACACTCTTGCTGCAACTCAAGAAGTTCCCTGACATACCCGTCTCCAATCGAGAGGAAGCACGAGAGTTCCGCCCACATCCAGAGGAGCCCCGTTTCCGCCTCCTAGCTCCAGAGGAGGGATCCTTTCCCTGCGTGGTGGGGAAAGAATTCCTGGCGTTCCCATCGCATCTCAAGAGGAGCCGCTCTCCACAGAAAGGCAAGAGGAACTCCAGGGTCGTTCCACCATTCCAGAGTCCCCCAGATGTCTCAGTCCATTTCAGGGAAACCTGTTTTCCCTGCACTGCCTTGACTTTCAAGCCGAGGATCGACTCACACCTCGTGGGCACTTGGGACAACCCTGTGGAAAGCCTCGTGGGAAAGCATCGTGGGAAAGCCTCCTTGGAAAGCCACAGATCCCTTGATCCACGTGAAGGGAAGCGTGACACTGCTGCTACAGCTCAGGAGGAAAGTGAACGTGCATGCCCCACTGGGGACGAGGAATGACTCCCCTGGGGAGACTCCAGAAGTACCCCAAATCCATGTCAACACTGGAGAGGAATGCTCAGATTCCGGCACCGACTCTACACAAGATCTTAGGCACCAGCATCGAAGGAGAGGAAACCCGAGAGGCCCCGAGAGGCCCCCGAGCAACTCGCCTGGGGACTGGCCTTTCCTGAGGCCACCAGAGCGGGTCCCTGAGGTCTCCGTCGTAAGTCGAGAGCACCATGCCGCAACTCGAGGAAATCGATGAGGTTCTCCCCTCCAGGCGAGATGAGGCCCCCATTTACGCTAGACGGTCTCG
>NW_017205648.1:0-5200 GCF_001704415.2 Capra hircus
AGGAAGCCCCGTTTCCGCCTCTAGCTCGAGAGGAGGGATCCTTTCCCTGCGTGTTCGGAAAGAATTGCCGGCGTTCCCGTCTCATCTCAAGAGAGGCGGCTCTCCACAGAAAGGCGAGAGGAATCCAGGGTCATGCCACATTCCCAGAGTCCCCCAAATGTCTCAGTCCATTCAGGGAAACCTGTTTTCCCTGCACTGCCTCGACTTTCAAGCCGAGGATCAACTCACACCACGGAGCACGTGGAGCAGTGCCCTGTGGGAAACCCTCGAGGAAAGCTCGATGGAACGCCACAGATTCCATGATCCACTCGAAGGAAAGCGTGACACTGCTGCTACAGCTCGGGAGGAAAGCGCACGTGCATGCCCCACTCGAGACGAGGACTGACTCCCTGGGATACTCCAGAAGTACCTCAAGATCCTTGTAAGCACTGGAGAGGAATCCTCAGGTTCCGGCACCGACTCCCCACAAGGCCTTAGGCCCCGGCATCGACGGGAGAGGAATCCCGAGGGCACCTGAGCAACTTGCATGGGGACTGGCCTTTCCTGAGGCCACCAGAGCGGGTCCCTGAGGTCCCCGGCGTAAGTCGAGAGCACCTGGGGTAACTCGAGAAAATCAAAGAGGTTCTCCCTCCAGGCGAGATGAGGCCCATTTCCGCTGTGGCGTCTCAAGGTTAATCACACATAACCTCTGGAACTTCCAAAGGGTCCTTCACACCTTTGCTGCAACTCAAGAAGTTCCCTGACATACCCGTCTCCAATCCAGAGGAAGCACGAGAGTCCAACCCAGATCAGAAGAGCCCCGTTTCGCCTCTCATAGCTCGAGAGGAGGGATCCTTCCCCGCGTAGTTGTGAAAGAATTTCCCGGCTTCCCGTCGCATCTCAAGTGGAGGCGCTCTCCACAGGTAAGGCGAGAGGAACTCCAGGGTTGTGCCACCATTTCGAGAGTCCCCCAGATATCTCCGTCCATTCCAGAGAAAACTGTTTTCCCCAGCACTGCCTCAACTTTCAAGCCGAGGGTAGACTCACACTACAGTGGCACGTGGCAGCCCTGTGGGAAAGCCTCGTGGGAAGCCTCTTGGGAAAGCCTCGAGGGAAAGCCACAGATCCCTTGATCCACGCTAAAGGAAGCGTGACACTGCTGCTACAGCTCGGGAGGAAAGTGCACGTGCATGCCCCCACTCGAGACGAGGACTGACTCACCTGGGGAGACTCCAGAAGTACCCCAAGATCCATGTCAGCACAGGAGAGGAATCCTCAGTTTCCGGCACTGACTCAACACAAGGTTTTGGGCTCCAGCATCTACGGGAGAGAAATTCCGAGAGACACCGAGCAACATTCATGTGGACTGGCCTTTCCTGAGTCCACCAGAGCGGGTCCCTGAGGTCCCGTCGTATGACGAGAGCACCTGCCCCAACTCGAGAACATCCAGGAGGTTCTCCTTCCAGGCAAGATGAGGCCCATTTCCAATGAGGCGTCTGGAGGCTAATCACAAAACCTCTGGAACTTCCAAAGGGTCCGTCACACCCTTGCTGCTACTCAAAAAGTGCCTCGACATACCCGTCTCCACTCGAGAGGAAGAACGAGTTCCGCCCCCATCCAGAGGAGCCCCGTTACCGCCTCATAGCTGGAGAGGAGGGACACTTTCCCTGCGTGGTCGGGAAAGAATTCCCGACGTTCCCGTCGCATCTCAAGAGGAGGCCCTCTCCACAGTAAAGGCCAGAGGAACTCCAGGTTCGTGCCACCATTCCCAGAGTCCCCCAGATGTCTCCGTCCATTCCAGGGAAACCTGTTTTTCCAGCACTGCCTCAACTTTCAAGCCAAGGGTCGACTCACACTACAGTGACACGTTGGACAGCCCTGTGGGAAAGCCTCTTGGGAAAGCCTCGTGGGAAATTCTCGAGGAAAAGACTCGAGGGAAAGCCACAGATCCCTTGATCCACGCTAAAGGAAGCATGACACTGCTGTTACGGCTCGGGAGCAAAGCGCACGTGGATGCCCCCACTCGAGACGAGGACTGACTCCCCTGGGGAGACTCCACAAGTACCCCAAGATCCACGTCAGCACTGGAGAGGAATCCTCAGGTTCCGGCTCCGACTCCACACAAGGTCTTAGGCCCCGGCATCGACGGGAGAGGAATCCCGAGAGGCCCCAGGGCAACTTTCATGGGGACTGGCCTTTCCTGAGGCCACCAGAACGGGTCCCTGAGGTCCCCGTCTTAGGTCCAGAGCACCTGCCGCAACTCGAGTAAATCTAGGAGGTTCTCCCCTCCAGGGAGATGAGGCCATTTCCGCTGGGCATCTCGAGGCTAATCACACCTAACCTCTGGAACGTCCAAAGGGTCCTTCACACCCTTGCTGCAACTCAAGAATTTCCCCGACATACCGTCTCCACTCGAGAGGAAGCACGAGAGTCCCGCCCACATCCAGAGGAGCCCCGTTTCCGCCTCCTAGCTCGAGAGGAGGGATCCTTTCCCTGCGTGGTCGGGAAAGAATTCCCGGCATTCCTGTCGCATCTCAAGAGGAGGCGCTCTCCACAGGAACCGCGAGAGGAACTGCATTATCGTGCCACCATTCCCAGAGTCCCCCAGATGTCTCAGTCCATTCCAGGGAAACCTGTTTTCCCTGCACTGCCTCGACTTTCAAGCCGAGGATCGACTCACACCACGGTGGCACGTGGGACAGCCCTGTGGGAAAGCCTCGTGGGAAAGCCTCGAGGGAAAGCCACAGATCCCTTGTTCTACGCGAAGGGAAGCGTGACACTGCTGCTACAGCTCGGGAGGAAATTGCACGTGCATGCCCCACTAGTAACGAGGACTGACTGCCCTGGGGAGACTCAAGAAGTATCCCAAGATCCATGTCAGCACTGGAGAGGACTCCTCAGCTTCTGGCACCGACTCTACACAAGGTCTTAGGCCCCGGCATCGACGGGAGAGGAATCCCGAGAGGCCCCTGAGCAACGCATGGGGACTGGCCTTTCCTGAGGCCACCAGAGCGGGTCCCTGAGGTCCCCGTCGTAAGTCGAGAGCACCTGCCGAAACTAGAGAAAATCCAGGAGGTTCTCCCTTCCAGGAGAGATGAGGCCCCTTTCCGCTGAGACATCTCAAGGCTAATCACGCCTCACCACTGGAACTTCCAAAGGGTCCTTCACACCCTTGCTGCAACTCAAGAAGTTCCCCGACATACCCGTCTCCACTCGAGAGGAAGCACGAGGTCCCGCCCACATCCAGAGGAGCCCCGTTTCCGCCTCCTAGCTCGAGAGAAGGGATCCTTTCCCTGCGTGTACGGGAAAGAATTTCCGGCGTTCCCGTCGCATCTCAAGAGGAGGCGCTCTCCACAGGAAAGGCGAGAGGAACTCCAGGGTCGTGCCACCATACCAAAGTCCCCTGATGTCTCAGTCCTTTCCAGGGAAACGCTGTTTTCCATGCTTTCCGCTGCACTGCCACGGCATTCAAGCTGAGGATCGACTCACACCACGGTGGCACGTGGAACAACCCTGTGGGAAAGCCTCATGGGAAGGCCTCGTGGGAAAGCCTACTGGGAAAGCCACAGATCCCTTGATCCACACGAAGGGAAGCGTGACGCTGCTGCTACAGCTCGGGAGGAAAGCGCACGTGCATTCCCCCCACTTGAGACGAGGACTGACTCCCCTGAGGAGACTCCAGAAGTATCCCAAGATCCATGTCAGCACTGGAGAGGAACCCTCAGATTCCGGCACCGACTCCACACAAGGTCTTAGGCCCCGAATCGACGGGAGAGGAATCTCGAGAGGCCCCCGAGCAACTCGCATGGGGACTGGCCTTTCCTGAGGCCACCAGAGCGGGTCCCTGAGGTCCCCGTCATAAGTCGAGAGCACCTGCCGCAGCTCGAGAAAATCCAGGAGGTTCTCCCCTCCAGGCGAGATGAGGCCCATTTCCGCTGAGGCGTCTCTAGGCTAATCACACCTAACCTCTGGAAATTCCAAAGGGTCCTTCACACCCTTGCTGCAACTCAAGAAGTTCCCGACATACCCGTCTCCACTCGAGAGGAAGCACGAGAGTCCCGCCCACATCCAGAGAAGCCCCGTTTCCCGCCTCCTAGCTCGAGAGGAGGGATCATTTCACAGCGTGTTTGGGCAAGAATTCCCGGCGTTCCCGTCACATCTCAAGAAGAGGCGCTTTTCGGCAGGAAAGGCGAGAGGAACTCCAGGGTCGTGCCACCATTCCCAGAGTTGCCCAGATGTCTCAGTCCATTCCAGGGAAACCTGTTTTCCCTGCACTGCCTCGACTTTCAAGCTGATTATCGACTCACACAATGGTGGCACGTGGGACAGCCCTGTGGGAAAGCCTCGTGGAAAAACCTCGTGGGAAAGCCTCGAGGGAAAGCCACATATCCCTTGATCTACGCGAAGGGAAGCATGACACCCCTGCTACAGCTCGGGAGGAAACGCACGTGCATGCCCCCACACGAGACGAGGACTGACTCCCCTGGGGAAGACTCCAGAAGTGCCCCAAATCCATGTCAGCACAGAACAGGAATCCTCAAGTTCCGGCAATTCCACAGAAGGTTTAGGCCCTGGGACCGACGGGAGAGAAATCCCGAGAGGCCCCTGAGCAACTCGCATGGGGACTGGCGCTTTCCTGAGGCACCAGAGCGGGTCCCTGAGGTCCCCGTCGTAAGTCGAGAGCACTGCCGCAACTCGAGAAATTCCAGGAGGTTCTCCTCCAGGCGAGAATGAGGCCCATTTCCGCTGAGGCGTCTCGAGGCTAATCACACCAAACCTCTGAACTTCCAAAGGGTCCTTCACACCCTTGCTGCAACTCAAGAAGTTCCCCGACATACCCGTCCCACTCGAGAGGAAGCACGAGAGTCCTCCCACATCCAGAGGAGCCTCGTTTTCGCCTCCTAGGTCGAGAGGAGGGATCTTTCCCTGCGTGGTCGGGCAAAGAATTCTGGCGTTCCCGTCGCATCTCAAGAAGAGGCGCTTTCCACAGGAAAGGCGAGAGGAACTCCAGGGTCGTGCCACCATTCCCAGAGTCTCCCAGATGTTCTCGGTCCATTCCAGGGAAACCTGTTTTCCTTCACTGCCTGGACTTTCAAGCCGAGGATCGACTCACACCAAGGTGGCACGTGGACAGCCCTGTGGGAAAGCCTCATGGGAAAGCCTCGTGGGAAAGCCTCGAGGGAAAGCCACAGATCCCTTGTTCCACGCGAAGGGAAGCGTG
>NW_017205649.1:0-5198 GCF_001704415.2 Capra hircus
AAAGTGGTGCCCTGAAAGGGTGCAGCCTAGCAAGAGCTTGAAAATCCATTCAATTGCTGTTTTTGTACCTCTGACAGAGCGAGCTTGGCTCCACCCTTTTGCAGTGAGGAGAAAAGAGGCATGACACCCTCCCCAAGGGACATGGGCCTACTTCGAGAGGAAGCTGCAACTCGAGAAAATCCAGGAGTTCTCCCTCCAGGCGAGATGAGGCCCATTTCCGCTGGAGGCGTCTCGAGGCTAATCACAACTAACCTCTGGAACTTTCGAAAGGGTCCTTCACACCCTTTGCTGCAAGTCAAGAAGTTCTCTCGACATACCCATCTCCACTCGAGAGAAGGACGAGGGTCCCACCCACATCCCAGCGGAGCCCCGTTTCCGCCTCGTAGCTCGAGAAGAGGGATCCTTTCCCTTCGTCGTCGGAAAGAATTCCCGGGCTTCCCGTCGCATCTCAAGAGGAGGCACTCTCCACAGGAAAGGCCGAGAGGAACTCCAGGGCCTTGCCAGCATTCCAAGAGTCCCCCAGATGTCTCCGTCCATTCCAGAAGAACCTGCTTTCCCTTCACTGCCTCGACGTTTCACGCGAGGATAGACTCACACCACCGTGACATGTGGACAGCCCTGTTCGAAAGCCTCGTGGGAAAGCCTCGATGCAAAGCGACTGATCCCTTGAACCACATGTCGGCAAGCGTGACACTGCTGCTACAGCTTGTGAGGAAATCGCAGGTGCATGCCGGACTGAGGACTGACTCCCCTGGTGAGACTCCAGAAGTATGGAAAGATTCATGTCAGCACTGGAGAGGCATTCCTCAGGGTCTTGGCCCCGACTCCACACAAGGTCTTAGGCACCGGCATCGATGGAGAGGAATCCCTATAGGCCCCATGGGTAACTCGCATGGGGACTGGCCTTTCCTGAGGCCACCAGAGCGAGTCCCTGAGGTCCCCGTCCTAACTCGAGAGCACCTACCACAACTCGGTAAAATCCAGGAGGTTCTCCCCTCCAGGCGAGATGAGGCCCATTTCCGCTGAGGTGTCTCGAGGTAATCACACCTAACCTGTGGAACTTCCAAAGGGTCCTTCACACCCTTGCTGCAACTCAAGAAGTTCCCCGACAAACCCGTCTTCACTTCGAGAGGAAGCACGGGGGTCCGCCCACATCCAGAGGAGCCCCATTTCCGCCTCGTAGGTCGAAATGAGGGATCCTTTCCCTGCTTCATCGGAAAGGATTCCCGCCGTTCCCGCCGCATCTCAAGAGGAGGCGCTCTCAACAGGAAAGGCGAGAGGAACTCCAGGGTCGTGCCAACATTCCAAGAGTCCCCCAGATGTCTCAGTCCATTACAGGGAAACCTGTTTTCCCTGCACTGCCTCGACATTCACGCGGAGGATTGACTCACACTACGGTGGCACGTGGGACACCCCTGTTGGAAAGCCTCGTGGGAAAGCCTCGAGGGAAAGCCACAGATCCTTTGATCCATGCGAATGGAAGCGTTACACTGCTGCTACCTCTCGGAAGGAAAGCGCACGTGCATGACCCCACTCGAGCGAGGACTGACTCCCCAGGGCAGACTCCAGAAGTACCCCTAGATGCATGTCAGCCCTGGAGAGGAATCCTCAGGTTCTGAACACAACTCCACAAAAGGTCTTAGGCCCTGGCATCGACGGGAGAGGAATCCTGAGAGGACCCCTAGCAACTCGCATGGCGACTGGCCTTTCTTGAGGCAACCAGAGCGGGTCCCTGAGGTCCCTGTCGTAACTCGATAGCACCTGCCACAACTCGAGAAAATCCAGGAGGTTCTCCCCCTTCAGGCGAGATGAGGCCCATTTCCGCTGAGGCGTCTTGAGGCTAAACACACCTAACCTCTGGAACTTCCAAAGGGTCCTTCCCACACTTGCTGCAACTCAAGAAGTTCCCCGACATACCCGTCTCCACTCGAGAGGAAGCACGAGAGTCCCGCCCACATCCAGAGGAGCCTGGCTTCCACCTCGTAGCTCTAGATGACGGATTCTTTTCCAGCTTCGTCTGGAAAGAATTCCCGGCTTTCCCGTCGCAACTCAAGAGGAGGCGCTCTCAACAGGAAAAGCGAGAGAAACCCCAGTGTCGTGCCAATTCCAAGGGACCCCCAGATGTCAGTCCATTCCAGAGGAACTTGCTTTCCCTGCACTGCCTCTACTTTCACGCGAGGATCCACTCACTACACCATGGAACGTGGGTCAGCCCTGTGGGAAAGCCTCGTGGAAAGCCTCGAGGGAAAGCCACAGATCCCTTGATCCACGCGACGGGGAAGTGTGACACTGCTGCTACAGTTCCTGAGGAGAGCTCACGTGCATGCCCCCACATGAGATGAGCACAGACTCCCCAGGGGAAACTCCAGAAGTAAGCCAAGATCCATGTCAGCACTGAAGAGGAATCCTCAGGTTCCAGCCCCGACTCCACAAAAAGGTCTTAGGCCCCGACATCGACCGGAGAGGAATCCTGAAAGGCGCCCTTGCAACTCCCATGGGCACTGGCCTTTCCTGAGGCCACCAGAGCGGGTCCCTGAGGTCCCTGTCGTAACTCGAGAGACCCTGCCCCAACTCTAGAAAATCCAGGAGGTTCTCCCCTCCAGGCGAGATAAGGCCCATTTCCTCTGAGGCGTCTGGAGGCTCATCACACCTAAATTCTGGAAATTCAAAAGGGTCCTTGCTGCAACTCAAGAAGTTCCTCGACATACCCGTCTCCACTCGAGAGGAAGCACGAGGGTCCCGCCCACATCCAGAGGAGACGCCGTTTTGGTATCGAAGCTCGAGATGAGGGATCCTTTCCCTGCTTGGTCAGGAAATAATACACGCCATTCCGCTCGCATTTCAAGGGGAAGCGCTCTCCACAGGAAAGGCGAGACGAACTCCAGGATCGAGCCACCATTCACAGAGTCACCCAGATGTCTCAGTCCATTCCAGAGGAAACTGTTTTCCCTGCACTGCCTCGAATTTCACGGCGAGGATCGACTCAAACCACGGTGGCACGTGGGATAGCCTGTGGGAAAGCCTCGTGGGAAATCCTCTTGGAAAGCCTCGAGGGAAAGCCACAGATCCATTGATCCACGCGAAGGGAAGCATGACACTGCTGCTACATCTCGGGAGGAAAGCGCACGTGCATGCCCCCACTCGAGACAAGGACTGACACCCTGGGAGATTCCAGATGTATCCCAAGATCCATGTAAGCACTGGAGAGGAATCCTCAGGGTTCTGGCACCATCTCCACACAAGGTCTTAGGCCCGGCATCGACGGGAGAGGAATCCCGAGAGGCCCCCGAGCAATTCGCATGGGGACTGGTCTTTCCTGAGGCCACCAGAGCAGGTCCCTGAGGTCCCGGTCGTAAGTTGTGAGCACCTGCCTCAACTGGAGAAAAATCCAGGTGGTTCTTCCCTCCAGGCGAGATGAGGCCCATTTCCGCTGAGCCATATCCAGGCTAATCACACCTAACCCGTGGAACTTCCAAAGGGTCCTTCACATCCTTGCTGCAACTCAAGAAGCTCCCTGACATACTCGTCTCCAGTGGAGAGGAAGCACGAGAGTCCCGCTCACATCTAGAGGAGCCCCGTTTCCGCCTCCTAGATCGAGAGGAGGGATCCTTTCCTGCGTGGTCGGGAAAGAATTCCCGGCGTTCCCGTCGCATCTCAAGAGGAGGCGCTCTCCACAGGAAAGGCGAGAGGGAATCCAGGTTCGTGCCACCATTCCCAGAGTCAGCCAGATGTCTCTGTCCATTCCAGGGAAACCTGTTTTCCCTGCAATGCCTCGAGTTTCAAGCGAGGATCGACTCACACCACGGTGGCACGTGGGACAGCACTGTGGGAAAGGCCCGTCGGGGAAAGGCTCGTGGGAAAGCCTCTAGGGAAAGGCACTGATCCCTTGATCACGCGAAGGGAAGCGTATCACTGCTGCTAGAGCTCGGGAGGAAAGCGCACGTGAATGCCCCCTCTCGAGACGAGGACTGACTCCCCTGGGGAGACTCCAGAAGTACCCCAAGATCCATGTCACCACTGGAGAGGAATCCTCAGGTTCCGGCACCGACTCCACACAACGACTTAGGCCCGGCTTCGACGGGAGAGGAATCCCGAGAGGCCCCGAGCAACTTGCATGGGGACTGGCCTTTCCTGAGGCCACCAGAGCGGATCACTGAGGTCCCCGTCGTAAGTCGAGAGCACCTGCCGAAACTCGATAAAATCCAGGATATTCTCCCCTCCAGGTGAGATGAGGCCCATTTCCGCTGAGGCGTCTCGAAGCTAATCACACCTAACCTCTGGAACTTCCAAAGGGTCCTTCACACCCTTGCTGCAACTCAAGAAGTTCCCCGACATACCCGTCTCCACTCGAGAGGAAGCACGAGAGTCCTGCCCACATCCAGAGGAGCCCATTTTCTCCCTCATAGCTCGAGACGAGGTATCCTTTCACTGGTGTGTCGGGAAAGAATTCCTGGGGTTCCCGTCGCATCTCCAGAGGAGGCGCTCTCCACAGGAAAGGGCGAGAGGAACTCCAGGGTCGTGCCACCATTCCCAGAGTCCCCCAGATATCTCAGTCCATTCCAGGGAAACCTGTTTTCCCTGCACTGCCTCGACTTTCAAGCCGAGGATCGACTCACACCACGGTGGCATGTGGGACAGCCCTGTGGGAAAGCCTCGTGGGAAAACCTCTTGGGAAATCCTCGAGGGAAAGCCACAGATCCCTTGATCCACGCCAAGGGAAGCGTGACACTGCTGCTACAGCTCGGGAGGAAAGCGCACGGCATGCCACCACTGGAGACGAGGACTGACTTCCCTGGGGAGACTCCAGAAGTCCCTCAAGATCCTTGTCAGCACTGGAGAGTAATCCTGAGGTTCCGGCACCATCTCCACACAATGTCTTAGGCCCTGGCATCGACGGGAGAGGGAACCTGAGAGGCCCCCGAGCAATTCGCATGGGGACTGGTCTTTCCTGAGGTCACCAGAGCAGGTCCCTGAGGTCCCGGTCGTAAGTTGTGAGCACCTGCCTCAACTGGAGAAAATCCAGGAGGTTCTCCCCTCCAGGCGAGTGAGGCCCATTTCCTCGGAGGCGTCTGGAGGCTCATCACACCTAAACTCTGGAAATTCAAAAGGGTCCTTGCTGCAACTCAAGAAATTCCCGGACATACCCGTCTCCACTCGAGAGGAAGCCACGAGGGTCCCGCCCACATCCAGAGGAGACC
>NW_017205651.1:0-5196 GCF_001704415.2 Capra hircus
ACTGGGGAGACTCCAGAAGTACCCCAGATCCATGTCAACATTGGAGAGGAATCCTCAGGTTCGCACCGACTCCACACAAGGTTTTAGACGCCGGCATCGACGGGAGTGGAATCCCGAGAGGCCCCCGAGCAACTCACATGGGGACTGGCCTTTCCTGAGGCCACCAGAGCGGGTCCCTGAGGTCCCGTCGTAAGTCGAGAGCATCTGCCGCAACTCGAGAAAATCCAGGAGGTTCTCCCCTGCTGGCGATATGAGGCCCATTTCCGCTGAGGCGTCTCGAGGCTAATCACATCTAACATCTGTAACTTCCAAAGGGTCCTTCACACCCTTGCTGCAACTCAAGAAGTTCCCCGACATACCCGTCTCCACTCGAGAGGAATCACGAGTCCCGCCCTCATCCAGAGGAGCCCCGTTTCCGCCTCCTAGCTAGAGAGGAGGGATCCTTGCCCTCGTGGTCGGCAAAGAATTCCCGGTATTTCCGTTGCATCTCAAGAGGAGGCGCTCTCCACAGGAAAGGCGAGAGGAACTCCAGGGTCGTGCCACCATTCCCAGAGTCCCCCAGATGTCTCAGTCCATTCCAGGGAAACCTGTTTTCCCTGCACTGCCTCGACTTTCAAGCCGAGGATCGACTCACACCACGGTGGCACGCGGGACAGCCCTGTGGGAAAGCCTCCTGGGCAAGCCTCGAGGGAAAGCCAGAGATCTGTGGATCCACGCAAAGGGAAGCGTGACACTGCTGCTACAGCTCGAGAGGAAATCGCACGTGCATGCCCCCAATTCGAGAGGAGGACTGACTCCCCCTGGGGAGACTCCAGAAGTACCCCAAATCCATGTCAGCACTGGAGAGGAATCCTCAGGTTCTGGCACCGACTCCACACAAGGTCTTAGGTCCCGGCATCGACGGGAGAGGAATACCGAGAGGCACCCGAACAACTCGCATGGTGACTGGCCTTTCCTGAGGCCACCAGAGCGGGTCCCATAGGTCCCCGTTGTAAGTCGAGACCACCTGCCGCAACTCGAGAAAATCCAGGAGGTTCTCCCCTCCAGGCCAGATGAGGCCCATTTCCGCTGAGGCGTCTAGAGGCTAATCACACCTAACCTCTGGAACTTCCAAAGGGTCCTTCACACCCCTTGCTGCAACTCAAGAAGTTCCCCCGACTTACCCGTCTCCACTCGAGAGGAAGCACGAGAGTCCCGCCCACATCCAGAGGAGGCCCCGGTTCCCGCTTCCTAGCTCGAGAGGAGGGATCCTTTCCCTGCGTGGTCGGGAAAGAATTCCCGGCGTTCCTTTCGCATCTCAAGAGCAGGCGATCTCCAGAGGAAAAGCGAGAGGAACTCCAGGGTCGTGCCACCATTCCCAGAGTCCCCCAAATGTCTCAGTCCATTCCAGGGAAAACTGTTTTCCCTGCACTGCCTCGACTTTCAAGCCAAGGATCGACTCACACCACGGTGGAACTTGGGACAGGCCCTGTGGGCAAAGCCTCGTGGGAAAGCCTCGGAGGAAAGCCACAGATCCCTTGATCCACCGCGAAGGGAAGCATGACACTGCTGCTACAGCTCGGGAGGAAAGCGCACATCCATGCCCCCACTCGAGACGAGGGACTGACTCCACTGGGGAGACTCCAGAAGTACCCCAAGATCCATGTCAACATTGGAGAGGAATCCTCAGGTTCGGCACCGACTCCACACAAGGTTTTAGACGTCCGGCATCGACGGGAGTGGAATACCCGAGAGGCCCCCGAGCAACTCGCCATGGGGACTGGCCTTTCCTGAGGCCACCAGAGCGGGTCCCTGAGGTCCCGTCGTAAGTCGAGAGCATCTGCCGCAACTCGAGAAAATCCAGGAGGTTCTCCCCTGCTGGCGATATGAGGCCCATTTCCGCTGAGGCGTCTCGAGGCTAATCACATCTAACATCTGTAACTTCCAAAGGGTCCTTCACACCCTTGCTGCAACACAATAAGTTCACCGACATACCGGTCTCCACTTGAGAGCAAGCCACGAGAGTCCCGCTCACATCCAGAGGAGCCCTGTTTCAGCCTACTAGCTCGAGAGGAGGGATCCTTTCCATGCGTGCTCGGGAAAGATTTCCCGGCGTTCCCTCTTATCTCAAGAGGAGGCGCTCTCCTTCGGAAAGGCGAGAGGAACTCCAGGGTCATGCCACCATTCCCAGAGTCCCCCAGATGTCTCCGTCCATTCCAGGGAAACCTGTTTTCCCTGTACCGCCTCGACTTTCAAGCCGAGGATCGACTCACACCACCGGTGGCACGTGGGACAGCCCTGTGGGAAAGCCTCGTGGGAAAGCCTCGTGGGAAAGCCTCGAGGGAAAGCCACAGATCCCTTGATCCACACGAAGGGAACCGTGACTCTGCTGCTACAGCTCGGGAGGAAAGCGCACATCCATGCCCCCACTCGAGACGAGGACTGACTCCACTGGGGAGACTCCAGAAGTACCCCAAGATCCATGTCAACATTGGAGAGGAATCCTCAGGTTCGGCACCGACTCCACTACAAGGTTTTAGACGCCGGCATCGACGGGAGTGGAATCCCGAGAGGCCCCGAGCAACTCGCATGGGACTGGCCTTTCCTGAGGCCACCAGAGCGGGTCCCTGAGGTCCCCGTCGTAAGTCGAGAGCATCTGCCGCAACTCGAGGAAAATCCAGGAGGTTCTCCCCTGCTGGCGATATGAGGCCCATTTCCGCTGAGGCGTCTCGAGGCTAATCACATCTAACATCTGTAACTTCCAAAGGGTCCTTCACACCCTTGCTGCAACTCAAGAAGTTCCCCGACATACCCGTCTCCACTCGAGAGGAATCACGAGTCCCGCCCTCATCCAGAGGAGCCCCGTTTCCGCCTCCTAGCTAGAGAGGAGGGATCCTTGCCCTCGTGGTCGGCAAAGAATTCCCGGTATTTCCGTTGCATCTCAAGAGGAGGCGCTCTCCACAGGAAAGGCGAGAGGAACTCCAGGGTCCGTGCCACCATTCCCAGAGTCCCCCAGATGTCTCAGTCCATTCCAGGGAAACCTGTTTTCCCTGCACTGCCTCGACTTTCAAGCCGAGGATCCGACTCACACCACGGTGGCACGTGGACAGCCCTGTGGGAAAGCCTCCTGGGCAAGCCTCGAGGGAAAGCCAGAGATCTGTGATCCACGCAAAGGGAAGCGTGACACTGCTGCTACAGCTCGAGAGGAAATCGCACCTGCCAGCCCCAATTCGAGAGAGAGGACTGACTCCCCTGGGGAGACTCCAGAAGTACCCCCAAATCCATGTCAGCACTGGAGAGGAATCCTCAGGTTCTGGCACCGACTCCACACAAGGTCTTAGGTCCCGGCATCGACGGGAGAGGAATACCGAGAGGCACCCGAACAACTCGCATGGTGACTGGCCTTTCCTGAGGCCACCAGAGCGGGTCCATAGGTCCCCGTTGTAAGTCGAGACACCTGCCGCAACTCGAGAAAATCCAGGAGGTTCTCCCTCCAGGCCAGATTGAGGCCCATTTCCGCTGAGGCGTCTAGAGGCTAATCACACCTAACCTCTGGAACTTCCAAAGGGTCCTTCACACCCTTGCTGCAACTCAAGAAGTTCCCGACTTACCGTCTCCACTCGAGAGGAAGCACGAGAGTCCCGCCCACATCCAGAGGAGCCCCCGTTCCGCTTCCTAGCTCGAGAGGAGGGATCCTTTCCCCCCTGCGTGGTCGGGAAAGAATTCCCGGCGTTCCCGTCGCATCTCAAGAGCAGGCGATCTCCAGAGGAAAAGCGAGAGGAACTCCAGGGTCGTGCCACCATTCCAGAGTCCCCCAAATGTCTCAGTCCATTCCAGGGAAAACTGTTTTCCCTGCACTGCCTCGACTTTCAAGCCAAGGATCGACTCACACCCCACGGTGGAACGGGACAGCCCTGTGGCAAAGCCTCGTGGGAAAGCCTCGAGGGAAAGCCACAGATCCCTTGATCCACGCGAAGGGAAGCGTGACACTGCTGCTACAGCTCGGGAGGAAGCGCACATCCATGCCCCCACTCGAGACGAGGACTGACTCCCACTGGGGGAGACTCCAGAAGTACCCAAGATCCATGTCAACATTGGAGAGGAATCCTCAGGTTCGGCACCGACTCCACACAAGGGTTTTAGACGCCGGCATCGACGGGAGTGGAATCCCGAGAGGCCCCCGAGCAACTCGCATGGGACTGCCTTTCCTGAGGCCACCAGAGCGGGTCCCTGAGGTCCCCGTCGTAAGTCGAGAGCATCCTGCCGCAACTCGAGAAAATCCAGGAGGTTCTCCCCTGCTGGCGATATGAGGCCCATTTCCGCTGAGGCGTCTCGAGGCTAATCACATCTAACATCTGTAACTTCCAAAGGGTCCTTCACCCCTTGCTGCAACTCAAGAAGTTCCCCGACATACCCGTCTCACCTCGAGAGGAATCACGAGTCCGCCCTCATCCAGAGGAGCCCGTTTCCGCCTCCTAGCTAGAGAGGAGGGATCCTTGCCCTCGTGGTCGGCAAAGAATTCCCGGTTTCCCGTTGCATCTCAAGAGGAGGCGCTCTCCAACAGGAAAGGCGAGAGGAACTCCAGGGTCGTGCCACCATCCCAGAGTCCCCCCAGATGTCTCAGTCCATTCCAGGGAAACCTGTTTTCCTGCACTGCCTCGACTTTCAAGCCGAGGATCGACTCCACACCACGGTGGCACGCGGGACAGCCCCTGTGGGAAAGCCTCCTGGGCAAGCCTCGAGGGAAAGCCAGAGATCTGTGGATCCACGCAAAGGGAAGCGTGACACTGCTGCTACAGCTTCGAGAGGAAATCGCACGTGCATGCCCCAATTCGAGAGGAGGACTGGACTCCCCCTGGGGAGACTCCAGAAGTACCCCCAAATCCATGTCAGCACTGGAGAGGAATCCTCAGGTTCTGGCACGACTCCACACAAGGTCTTAGGTCCCGGCATCGACGGGAGAGGAATACCGAGAGGCACCCGAACAACTCGCATGGTGACTGGCCTTTCCTGAGGCCACCAGAGCGGGTCCCATAGGTCCCGTTGTAAGTCGAGACACCTGCCGCAACTCGAGAAAATCCAGGAGGTTCTCCCTCCAGGCAGATGAGGCCCATTTCCGCTGAGGCGTCTCGAGGTAAATCACACCTAACTCTGGAACTTCCTAAGGGTCCTTCACACCCTTGCTGCAACTCAAGAAGTTCCCGACATACCCGTCTC
>NW_017205652.1:0-5196 GCF_001704415.2 Capra hircus
GACATGGATCTTGGGTACTTCTGGAGTATCGCCAGGGGAGGTAGTCCTCGTCTCTAGTGAGGGCATGTACGTGCGATTTCCTCCCGAGCTGTAGTAGCAGTGTCATGCTTCCCTTGGGTGCATCAGGGATCTGTGGCTTTCCCTCGAGCTTTCCAGGAGGCTTTCCATGAGGCTTTCCCAGGGCTGTCCACGTGCCACCTTTGTGTGAGTCGATCCTCGCCTTGAAAGTCGAGGCAGTGCAGGGAAAACAGGTTTCCTGGAATGTACTGAGATATCTGGGGACTCTGGGAATGGTGGCACGACCCTGGAGTTCCTCTCGCCTTTCCTGTGAGAGCGCGCCTACTCTGAGATGCGACGGGAACCCGGGAATTCTTCCCCGACCACGCAGGGAAAGGATCCCTCCTCTCGAGCTAGGAGGCAGAAACGGGGATCCTCTGGATGTGGGCGGGACTCTCGTGCTTCCTCTGGAGTGGAGACGGGTATGTCAGGGAACTTCTTGAGTTGCAGCAAGGGTGTGAAGGACCCGTTGGAATGTTCCAGAGGTTAGGAGTGATTACTCGAGACGCCTCAGCGGAAATGGGCCTCATCTCGCCTGGAGGGGAGACCTCCTGGATTTTCTCGAGTTGCGCAGGTGCTCTCGACTTACGACGGGGACCTCAGGGACCCGCTCTGGTGGCCTCAGGAAAGGCCAGTCCCATGCGAGTTGCTCGGGCCTCTCGGGATTCCACTCCGTCGATGCCGGGCCTAAGACTTTGTGTGGAGTCGGTGCATGAACCTGGGGATTCCTCTCCAGTGCTGACATGGATCTTGGGTACTTCTGGAGTCTCCCAGGGGAGTCAGTCCTCGTCTCGAGTGGGGCATGCACGTGCGCATTCCTCCCGAGCTGTAGCAGCAGTGTCACGCTTCCCTTCGCGTGGATCAAGGGATCTGTGGCTTTCCTCGAGGCTTTCCCACGAGGCTTTCCCACGAGGCTTTGCCACAGGGCTGTCCACGTGCCACCGTGGTGTGAGTCGATCCTCGTTGAAAGTCGAGGCAGTGCAGGGAAACAGTTTTCCCTGGAATGAACTGAGACATCTGGGGGACTCTGGAAATGGTGGCACGACCCTGGAGTTCCTCTCGCCTTTCCTGTGGACAGTTCCTCCTCTTGTGATGCGACGGGAACGCCGGGAATTCTTTTCCCACCACGCAGGGAAAGGATCCCTCCTCTCGAGCTAGGAGGCGGAATCGGGGCTCCTCTGGATGTGGGCGGGACTCTCGTGCTTCCTCTCGAGTGGAGACGGGTATGTCGGGGAACTTCTTGAGTTGCAGCAAGGGTGTGAAGGACCCTTTGAAAGTTCCAGAGGTTAGGTGTGATTAGCCTCGAGAAGCCTCTGCGGAAATGGGCCTCATCAAGCCTGGAGGGAGAACCTCCTGGATTTTCTCGAGTTGCGGCAGGTGCTCTCGACTTACGACGGGGACATCAGGGACCCGCTCTCGTGTCATCAGGAAAGGCAGTCCCCATGCGAGTTGTTCGGCGGCCCTCGGGATTGCCTCTCCCATCGATGCGGGGCCTAAGATCTTGTGTGGAGTCGGTGCCGGAACCTGAGGATTCCTCTCCAGTGCTGACATGGATCTTGGGGTACTTCTGGAGTCTCCCCAGGAGAGTCAGTCCTCGTCTCGAGTGGGGCATGCACGTGCACTTTCCTCCCGAGCTGTAGCAGCAGTGTCAGATCACTTAAAGGGATCTCTGGCTTTCCTCGAGGCTTTCCCACGAGGCTTTCCCACAGGGCTGTCCCACGTGCCACCGTGGTGTGAATCGATCCTCGGCTTGAAAGTCGAGGCTGTGCAGGGAAAACAGGTTTCCCTGGAATGGACTGAGACATCTGGGGGACTCTGGAATGGTGGCACGACCCTGGAGTTCCTCTCGCCTTTCCTGTCGAGAGCGCCTCCTCTTGAGATGCGACGGGAACGCCGAGAATTCTTTCCCGACCAGGCAGGGAAAGGAACCCTGCTCTCGAACTAGGAGGCGGAAACGGTGCTCCTCTGGATGTGGGCGGGACTCTGGTGCTTCCTCTCGAGTGGAGACGGGTATTTCGAGGAACTTCTTGAGTTGCAGCAAGGGTGTGAAGGACCCTTTGGAAGTTCCAGAGGTTAGGTATGATTAGCCTCGAGACACCTCAGCGGAAATGGGCCTCATCTCGCCTGGAGGGGAGAACCTCCTGGATTTTCTCGAATTGCGGCAGGTGCTCTCGACTTATGACGGGGACCTCAGGGACCCGCTCTGGTGGCCTCAGGAAAGGCCAGTCCCCATGCGAGTAGCTCCGGGCCTCTCGGGATTCCTCTCCCATGGATGCCGTGGGCCTAAGACCTTGTGTGGAGTTCTTGCCGGAACCTGAGGATTCCTCTCCAGTGCCGACAGGAATCTTGGGGTACTTCTGGAGTCTTCCGAGGGGCGTTAGTTCTCGTCTCGAGTGGGGGCATGCACGTGCGCTTTCCTCCCGAGCTGTAGCAGCAGTGTCACGCTTCCCTTCGCGTGGATCAAGGGATCTGTGACTTTCCCTCGAGGCTTTCCACGAGGCTTTCCCTCGAGGCTTTCCCACAGGGCTATCTCAAGTGCCACTGTGGTGTCAGTCGATCCTCGGCTTGAAATTCGAGGAATTGCAGGGAAAAAAGTTTTCCGGGGAATGGACTGAGACACCTGGGGTACTCTGGGAATGGTGGCACGTCCCTGGAGTTCCTCTCGCCTTTCTTGTGGAAAGCACCTCCTCTTGAGATGTGTCGGGATGGCCGGGAAATCTTTCCCGACCACGCAGGAAACGGATCCCTCCTCTCGAGCTATGAGGCGGAAACGGGGCTCCTCTGGATGTGGGTGGGACTATCGTGCTTCCTCTCGAGTGGTGACGGCTATGTCGGGGAACTTCTTGAGTTGCAGCAAGGGTGGGAAGGACCCTTTGGAAGTTTAGAGGTTAGGTGTGATTAGCCTGGTGACGCCTCAGAGGAAATGGGCCTCAACTCGCCTGGAGGGAGAACTTCCTGGATTTTGCGAGTAGCGGCAGGAGCTTTCGACGTACGTCGGGGACCTCAGGGACCCGCTCTGGTAGCCTCAGGAAAGGCCAGTCCCCATGCGAATTATTGGGGAGCCTGTCTGGATTCCTCTCTCGTCGATGCTGGGGCCTAAGTCCTTGTGTGCAGTCGGTGCCGCAAACTGAGGATTCCTCTCCAGTGCTGACATGGATCTTGGGGTACTTCTGGAGTTTCCCCAGGGGAGTCAGTCCTCGTCTCAAGTGGAGAAATGCACGTGCGCTTTGCTCCCGAGCTGTAGCAGCAGTGTCATGCTTCCCTTCGCGTGGATCAAGGGATCTGTGGCTTTCCCTCGAGGCTTTCCCTCGAGGCTTTCCGATGAGGCTTTCCCACAGGGCTGTCCCACATGCCACCGGGGTGTGAGTCGATCCTCGGCTTGAAAGTCGAGGCAGTGCAGGGAAAACAGGTTTCCATTGAATGGACTGAGACATCTGGGGGACTCTGGGAATGGTGGCACGACCCTGGAATTCCTCTCGCCTTTCCTGTGGAGAGCGCCTCCTCTTGAGATGCGACGGGAACGCCGGAAATTCTTTCATGACCACGCAGGGAAAGGATCCCTCCTCTCGAGGTAGGAGGCGGAACCGGGGCTCCTCTGGATGTGGGCGTGACTCTCGTGCTTCCTCTCGAGTGGAGCCGGGTATGTAGGGGAATTTCTTGAGTGCAGCAAGGGTGTGAAGGACCCTTTGGAAGTTCCAGATGTTAGATGTGATTAGCCTCGAGACGCCTCAGCGGAAATGGGCTTCATCTCGCCTGGAGGGGAGAACCTCCTGGATTTTCTCGAGTTGGGGCAGGTGTTCTCGACTTAAGACGGGAACCTCAGGGACCCGCTCTGGTGGCCTCAGGAAAGGCCAGTCCCCATGCGAGTTGCTCGGGGCCTCTCGGGATTCCTCTCCCGTCGATGCCGGGGACTAAGATCTTTTTTGGAGTGGGTGCCGGAACCTGAGGTTTTCTCTACAGTGCTGACAGGATCTTGGGGTACTTCTGGAGTCTCCCCAGGGGAGTCAGCCCTCATCTCGAGTGGGGGCATGCACGTGTGATTTCCTCCTGAGCTGTAGCAGCAGTGTCACGCTTCCCTTTGCGTGGATCAAGTATTCTGTGGATTTCCCTCGAGTCATTCCCATGAGGCTTTCCCACGAGGCTTTCCCACAGGGCTGTCCCACGTGCCACCGTGGTGTGAGTCGATCCTCGGCTTGAAAGTCGAGGCAGTGCAGGGAAAACAGGTTTCCCTGGAATGGACTGAGATATCTGGGGGACTCTGGGAATGGTGGCACGACCCTGGAGTTCCTCTCGCCTTTCCTGCGGAGAACCCCTCCTCTTGAGATGCGACGGAAACGCTGGGAATTCTTTCCCAACCATGCATTAAAAGGATCCTCCTCTCGAGTTAGGAGGCGCAAACGGGGCTCCTCTGGATGTGGGCGGGACTCTCGTGCTTTCTCTCGAGCGGAGACGGGTATGTCGGGGAACTTCTTGAGTTGCAGCCAGGGTGTGAAGGACCCTTTGGAAGTTCCAGATGTTAGGTGTGATTTGCCTGGAGACGCCTCAGTGGAAATGGGCCTCATCTTGCCTGGAGGGGAGAACCTCCTGAATTTTCTCGAGTTTGGCAGGTGCTCTTGACTTACGACGGGGACCTCAGGGACCCACTCTGGTGGCCTCAGGAAAGGCCGTCCCCATGCGAGTTGCTCGGGGACCTCTCGGATTCCTCTCTCGTGGATGCCACTGCCTAAGACCTTGTGTGGAGTCGGTGCCGGAACCTGAGGATTCCTCTCCATTGTTGACATGGATCTTGGGGTACTTCTGTGTCTCCCCAGGGGAGTCAGTCCTCGTCTCGACTGGAGGCCTGCACGTGCGATTTCCTCTCGAGCTGTAGCAGCAGTGTCACGCTTCCCTTCGCTTGGATCAAGGGATCTGTGGCTTTCCCTCGAGGCTTTCCTCGAGGCTTTCCCACGGGGCTTTCCCACGAGTCTTTCCCACAGGTCTGTCCCACGTGCCACCGTGGTGTGAGTCGATCCTTGGCTTGTAAAGTCGAGGCAGTGCAGGGAAAACAGGTTTCCCTGCAGTGGACTGAGACATCTGGGGGACTCTGGATGGTGGCACGACCCTGGAGTTCCTCTCGCCTTTCCTTTGGAGAGCGCCTCC
>NW_017205653.1:0-5196 GCF_001704415.2 Capra hircus
CCTTTCCTTTGGAGGTCGCCTCCTCTTGAGATGCGACGGGAACGCCGGGAATTCTTTCCGGACGCACGCAGGGAAAGAATCCTCTTATCGAGCTAGGAGGCGATAGGGGACTCCTCTGGATGTGGGCGGGACTCTCGTGCTTCCTCTCTAGTGGAGACGGTTTTGTTGGGGAACTTTTTCAGTTGCAGCAAGGGTGTGAAGGATCCTTTGGAAATTTCAGAGTTTAGGTGTGACTAGCCTCGAGACGCCTCAGCGGAAATGGGCCTCATCTCGCCTGGAGGGGAGAACCTCCTGGATTTTCTCGAGTTGCCGCAGGTGCTCTCGACTTACGACGGGGACCTCAGGTACCCGCTCTGGTGGCCTCAGGAAAGGCCAGTCCCCATGAGAGTTGCTCGGGGCCTCTCAGGATTCCTCTCCCGTCGATGCCGGGCGTAAGATCTTGTGTGGATTCGGTTCCGGAACCTGAGGATTCCTCTCCAGAACTGACAGGGATCTTGGGGTACTTCTGGAGTCTCCCCAGGGGAGACAGTCCTCGTCTCGATAGGGGAAATGCACGTGCGCTTTCCTCCCGAGCTGTAGCCAGCAGTATCGCGGTTCCCTTCGCGTGGATCAAGGGATCTGTGGCTTTCCCTTTTTCCCACGAGGCTTTCCACGAGGCTTTCCCACAGGGCTGTCCCACGTGCCACCATGGTGTGAGTCGATCATCAGCTTGAAAGTCGTGGCAGTGCAGGGAAAACAGGTTTCCCTGGAATGGACTGAGACATCTGGGGGACTCTGGGAATGGTGGCACGACCCGGGAGTTCCTCTCGCCTTTCCTGTGGAGAGCGCCTCTTCTTGAGATGCGACGGGAACGACGGAAATTCTTTCCCCACCACGCAGGGAAAGGATCCCTCCTCTCGAGCTAGGAGGCGGAAACGGGGCTCCTCTGGATGAGGTCGGGACTCTCGTGCTTCTTCTCGAGTGGAGACGGGTATGTAGGGGAATTTCTTGAGTTGCAGAAAGGGTGTGAAGGACCCTTTTGGAAGTTCCAGAGGTTAGGTGTGATTAGCCTCGAGACGCCTCATCGGAAATGGGCCTCATCTCGCCTGGAGCGGAGATCATCCTGGATTTTCTCGAGTTGCGGCAGGTGCTCTCCACTTACGACGGGGACCTCAGGGACCCGCTCTGGTGCCCTCAGGAAAGGCCAGTCCCCATGCGAGTTGCTCGGGGCCTCTCAGGATTCCTCTCCCGTCGATGCCTGGCATAAGATCTTGTGTGGATTCGGTGCCGGAACCTGAGGATTCCTCTCCAGTGCTGACATGGATCTTAGGGTACTTCTGGAGTCTCCCCAGGGGAGTCAGTCCTCGTCTCGAGTGGGGGCATGCACGTGTCCTTTCCTCCCGAACTGTAGCAGCTGTGTCACGCTTCCCTTCGCGTGGATCAAGGGATCTGTGGCTTTCCCTCGAGGCTTTCCCACGAGGCTTTCCCACAGGGCTGTCCCACGTGTCACCGTGGTGTGAGTCGATCCTCGGCTTGAAAGTCGAGACAGTGCAGGGAAAACAGCTTTCCCTGGAATGGACTGAGACATCTGGGGGACTCTGGGAATGGTGGCACGACCCTGGAGTTCCTCTCGCCTTTCCTCTGGAGAGCGCCTACTCTTGAGATGCGACGGAAACGCCGGGAATTCTTTCCCGAGCCCGCAGGGAAAGGATCCCTCTTCCCGAGCTAGGAGGCGGAAACGGGGCTCCTCTGGATGTGGGCGGGACTCTCGGGCTTCCTCTTGAGTGGAGGCGGGTATGTCGGGGCACTTCTTGAGTGGCAGCAAGGCTGTGAAGGTCCCTTTGGAAGTTCCAGAGGTTAGATGTGATTAGCCTCGAGTCGCCTCAGCGGAAAAGGGCCTCAACTTGCCTGGAGGGGTGAACCTCCTGGATTTTCTCGACTTGTGGCAGGTGCTCTCGACTTACGACGGGGACCACAGGGACCCCCTCTGGAGGCCTCAGGAAAGGCCAGTCCCCATGCGAGTTGCTCGGGAGCCTTTCGGGATTTCTCTCCCGTCGATGCAGGGTCCTAAGACCTTGTGTGGAGTCGGTGCCGGAACCTGAGGATTCCTCTCCAGTGCTGACATGGATCTTGGGGTACTTCTGGAGTCTCCCCATGGGAGTCAGTCCTCGTCCCGAGTGGGGACATGCACGTGCGCTTTCCTCCCGAGCTGTAGCAGCAGTGTCACGCTTCCCTTCGCTGGGATCAAGGCATCTGTGGCTTTCCATCGAGGCTTTCCCAAGAGGCGTTCCCACGAGGCTTGCTCACAGGGCTGTCCCACGTGGCACCGTGGTATGAGTCGATCCTCCTCTTGAAAGTCGAGGCAGTGCAGGGAAAACAGGTTTCCCTGGAATGGACTGAGATATTTGGGGGACTCTGGGAATGGTGGCATGACCCTGGAGTTCCTCTCGCCTTTCCTGTGGAGAGCGCCTCCTCTTGAGATGCGACGGGAACGCCGGGAATTCTTTCCCGACCACGCAGGGAAAGATCCCTCCTCTCGAGCTATGAGGCGGAAACGGGGCTCCTCTGGATGTGCGCAGGTCTCTCGTGCTTCCTCTCGAGTGGACATGGGTATCTCGGGGAACTTCTTGAGGTGCAGCAAGGGTGTGAAGGACCCTTTGGAAGTTCCAGAAGTTAGGTGTGATTAGCCTCGAGACGCCTCAGCAGAAATGTGCCTTATCTTGCCTGGAGGGGAGAACCTCCTGGATTTTCTCGAGTTGCGGCTGATGCTCTCGACTTACGATGGGGACCTCAGGGACCCGCTCTGGTGGCCTCAGGAAAGGCCAGTCCCCATGCGAGTATGCTCACGGGCCTCTCGGGATTCCTCTCCCGTCTATGCCGGGGCCTAAGACCTTGTGTGGAGACGGTGCCTGAACCTGCGGATTCCTCTCCAGTGCTGACATGGATCTTGGAGTACTTCTGGAGTATCCCCAGGGGAGTCAGTCCTTGTCTCGAGTGGGGGCATGCACGTGCGCTTTCCTCCCGAGCTGTAGCAGCAGTGTCATGCTTCCCTTCGCTTGGATCAAGGGATCTGTGGCTTTCCCTGGAGGCTTTCCCACGAGGCTTTCCCACGAGGCTTTCCCACAGGGCTGTCCCAGGAGCCACCGTGGTGTGAGTCGATCCTCGGCTTGAAAGTCGAGGCAGTGCAGGGAAAACAGCTTTCCCTGAAATGGACTGCACATCTGGGGGACTCTGGGAATGGTGGCACGACCCTGGAGTTCCTCTCGCCTTTCCTGTGGAGAGCGCCTCCACTTGAGTTGCGAAGGGAACACTGGGAATTCTTTCCTGACCACGCAGTGAAAGGATCCCTCCCTCGAGCTAGGAGGCAGAGAAGGGTCTACTCTGGATGTGGGCCGGACTCTCGTGCTTCCTGTCGAGTGGAGACGGGTAAGTCGGGGAACTTCTTGAGTTGCAGCAAGGTTGTGAAGGACCCTTTTGGAAATTCCAGAGGTTAGGTTTGATAAGCCTCGAGGCGCCTCAGCAGAAATGGGCTTCATCTCGCCAGGAGGGGAGAACCTCCTGGATTTTCTCGAGTTGCGGCAGGAGCTCTCGACTTACGACGGGGACCTCAGGGACCAGCTCTGGTGGCCTCAGGAAAGGGCAGTCCCCATGCGAGTTGCTCGGGTGCCTCTCAGGATTCCTCTCCCGTTGATGCTGGGGCCTAAGACCTTGTGTGGAGTCGGTGCCAGAACCTGAGGATTCCTCTCCAGTTTTGACATGGATCTTGGGGTACTTCTGGAGTCTCTCCAGGGGAGTCAGTCCTCGTCTCGAGTGGGGGCATGCACGTGCGCTTTCCTCCCGAGCTGTAGCAGCAGTGTCGCGCTTCCCTTCTCGTGGATCAAGGGATCTGTGGCTTTCCCTCGAGGCTTTCCCACGAGGCTTTCCCACGAGGCTTTCCCACGAGGCTTTCCCACAGGGCTGTCCCACGTGCCACCGTGGTGTGAGTCGATCCTCGGCTTGAAAGTCGAGGCAGTGCAGGGAAAACAGGTTTCCCTGGTTGGACTGAGAAATCTGGGGTCTCTGGGAGTGGTTCACGACCCTGGAGTTCCTCTCGCCTTTCCTGTGGAGAGCGCCTCCTCTTGAGCTGCGACGGGAACACTGGGAATTCTTTCCCGACCACGCAGGGAAAGGATCCCTCTCTCGAGCTAGGAGGCGGAAACGGGACTCCTCTGGATGTGCGCAGGTCTCTCGTGCTTCCTCTCGAGTGGACATGGGTATCTCGGGGAACTTCTTGAGGTGCAGCAAGGGTGTGAAGGACCCTTTGGAAGTTCCAGAAGTTAGGTGTGATTAGCCTCGAGACGCCTAAGCAGAAATGTGCCTTATCTTGCCTGGAGTGGAGAACCTCCTGGATTTTCTCGAGTTGCGGCTGATGCTCTCGACTTACGATGGGACCTCAGGGACCCGCTCTGGTGGCCTCAGGAAAGGCCAGTCCCCATGCGAGTATGCTCACGGGCCTCTCGGGATTCCTCTCCCGTCTATGCGGGGCCTAAGACCTTGTGTGGAGACGGTGCCTGAACCTGCGGATTCCTCTCCAGTGCTGACATGGATCTTGGAGTACTTCTGGAGTATCCCCAGGGGAGTCAGTCCTCGTCTCGAGTGGGGGCATGCACGTGCGCTTTCCTCCCGAGCTGTAGCAGCAGTGTCATGCTTCCCTTCGCTTGGATCAAGGAATCTGTGGCTTTCCCTGGAGGCTTTCCCACGAGGCTTTCCCTCGAGGCTTTCCACAGGGCTATCCCACGAGCCACCGTGGTGTGAGTCGATCCTCGGCTTGAAAGTCGAGGGCAGTGCAGGGAAAACAGCTTTCCCTGAAATGGACTGCACATCTGGGGGACTCTGGAATGGTGGCACGACCCTGGAGTTCCTCTCGCCTTTCCTGTGGAGAGCGCCTCCACTTGAGTTGCGAAGGGAACACCGGGAATTCTTTCCTGACCACGCAGTGAAAGGATCCCTCCTCGAGCTAGGAGGCAGAGAAAGGGGTCTACTGTGGATGTGGGCCGGACTCTCGTGCTTCCTGTCGAGTGGAGACGGGTAAGTCGGGGAACTTCTTGAGTTGCAGCAAGGTTGTGAAGGACCCTTTGGAAATTCCAGAGGTTAGGTTTGATAAGCCTCGAGGCGCCTCAGCAGTAATGGGCCTCATCTCGCCAGGAGGGGAGAACCTCCTGATTTTCTCGAGTTGCG
>NW_017205654.1:0-18486 GCF_001704415.2 Capra hircus
AAAAATACAGACTGTGGATTGAACTCTGCAAGCCGCTTTTCCAGCAGGCTGGGATGCAGAGTTCACAGGATGCGGGAAAGTGATCGTCTTCAGGGAAGAAGAGGCAGCGCACCCAGTGTGTGTTTGCAAGCCTGTATTTGGAAGAAACTGGTTAGCTCCTTCAAGGGGAGACCTCCAGGTCTGCTCAGAGGACGCGAAATTCCAGAGGCAGCACCATGCATCTCCCCTGTCCTTTCTGAGCCTTGGAAAGACATTCTAGATTATAGCGGTATTGCTCATGAAGAAGCAGGATGCAGGAATGTGTCAGACATGACTGGGTGCCTTCCTGGGTTCAGCTCCGTGAGGGGCCTTTCCAGCTCAGAGTAGGTCCCATGCCTCCTTGGGGAGGAAGTGGGGCCCGCTTGCCTCCAAATTGCCAAAGGCTGGAACAAAGCTAGTTCTATCAGAGGTAAGAAAAGAGCAATTGGATGGATGTGGAAGCTGTTGCTGGGCCGCACTGCTTCAGGCCCCCCACCCCTCCGCCCCCTGAGAGAAACAGGCGCCCTGTGGCCCCTAGGTCCTGGATGCAGTTTCACACATAGAATGTGTCCCCATAGGAGCCAAGAATTTTCCTGACAGACCTAGGCTCACTAGAGCTCTCCTACAGAGCAAAGGGGATGGGACAGATGTGTGGCTGTGGCTCTGCCTTTCCCTGGGAGTGTGGAGCCGCTCCCTATGGCCCTGGGCTCCAGGGGAAATTGCCCCTGAATAATGACCTCCAAGAAGCGCTTTTCCAACTGGCTGAGACGTGGAGTTCTCAGGATGCAGGGAAAGCGAGTGTCCTTCGGGGAAGCAAAGGCAGTCACCTGTTATCATGACTTACTAGAATAGTAGGTACCTTCTCCGGTTGGGCAGAGGCCTTCCCTACCTGATCTGAAAAAGAAAATGAAGTAGCTCGCTGATTTGAGAAATAATTCCCAGACGTGGGTTTCCAACCAGTATAGAATCCGACAATGGCCCTGTCTTTGTAGCCGCGTTAATTAACAGGTATGTGAAGCTCTAAATATCAGTGGAAATTACATACAGCATATAGGCCCCAGTGTTCTGGAATGGTGGAAAGAAACAACCAAACTCTTGAAGAAACACATTCAAAATGGATCATAGAGACTGACTGTACATGGATGGGCTTGCTTCCGGCAGACTTACTCATATTACGGGTAACCGCACGTTCCCACAGTTGTTGTCCTTATGAAATTTTCTATGGGAGACCCCCTCCCACAGTGAGGCAGGTGTTAGCAGATTTGCCACAAGTAAGGGGGTGGGATTTCACAGCAGATGGAACAATTAGGTAAGGTAATAAATCAGGTAACTAAGTTTGTATAAAAAAGAATCTCATTCCCCCTTGAGGAACAGATTCATGAATTTGTGCTCAGTGATCAGGTGTGGCTCAATGACTGGAAACACAATTCCTTGGCCTGACATCGGAAAGGTCCTTATACTGTTGTTTTAGCCACAATTCTGAAAGAGATGGGAATACCAGACCACCTAACCTGCCTCTTGAGAAATCTGGATGAAGGTCAGGAAGCAACAGTTAGAGCAGGACATGGAACAACAGACTGGTTCCAAAAAGGAAAAGGAGTATGTCAAGGCTGTATATCGTCACCCCTGTTTATTTAACTTCTATGCAGAGTACATCATGAAACATGCTGGGATGGAAGATACATGAACTGGAATCAAGATTGCCGGTAGAAATATCAACAAACTTAGATATGCAGATGACACCACCATTATGGCAGAACGTGAAGAGGAAAGGGTATGTCGGGGAACTTCTTGAGTTGCAGCAAGGGTGTGAAGGACCCTTTGGAAGTTCCAGAGGTTAGGTGTGGTTAGTCTCGAGATGCCTCAGCAGAAATGGGCCTCATGTCGCCTGGAATGGAGAGGCTCCTGGATATTTCCGAGTTTCAGCAGGTGCTCTCCTTGTGTGGAGTCGGGGCCGGAAGCTGAGGATTCCTCTCCAGTGCTGACATGGATTTTGGGGTACTTCTGGAGTCTCCACAAGGGAGTCAGGCCTTGTCTCGAGTGGGGGCATGAGCGTGCCCTTTCCTCCCATGCTGTAGCAGCAGTGTCACGCTTCCCCTTGCGTGGACCAAGGGATCTGTGGCTTTGCCTCGAGTCTTTCCCACGAGGCTTTCCCACAGGGCTGTCCCACCTGTCACGGTGGTGTGAGTTGATCCTCGGCGTGAAAGCCGAGGCAGTGCAGGGAAAACAGGTTCCTGTGGAACGGACTGACACATCTGGGGGAGTCTTGGAATGGTGGCACGAGCCTGCAGTTCCTCTCGCCTTTCCTGTGGAGAGCGCCTCCTCTTGAGATGCGACGGGAACGCCGGGAATTTTTTCCCGACCACGCAGGGAAAGGATCCCTCCTCTCGAGCTAGGAGGCGGAAACGGGGCTCCTCTGGATGTGGGCAAAACTCTATTGCTTCCTGTCGAGGGGAGACGGGTATGTCGGGGAACTTCTTGAGTTGCAGCAAGGGTGTGAAGGACCCTTTGGAAGTTCCAGAGGTTAGGTGTGATTAGCCTCGAGAAGTCTCAGCGGAAATGGGCCTCATCTCGCCTGGAGGGGAGAACCTCCTGAATTTTCTCGAGTTGCAGTAGGTGCTCTCGACTTACGACGGGGACCTCAGTGACGCGCTCTGGTGGCCTCAGGAAAGGCCAGTCCCCATGCGAGTTGCTCGGGGGCCTCTCGGGATTCCTCTCCCGTTGATGCTGGGGCCTAAGACCTTGTGTGGAGATAGTCCCAGAAGCTGAGGATTCCTCACCATTGCTGACATGGATCTTGGGGTACTTCTGGAGTCTCCCCACGGGAGTCAGTCCTCGTCTTGAGTGTGGGCATGCACGTGCGCTTTCCTTCCGAGCTGTAGCAGCAGTGTCACGCTTCCCTTCAGGTCGATCAAGGGATTTGTGTCTTTCCCTCGAGGCTATCCCACGAGGCTTTCCCACGAGGCTTTCCCACAGGGCTGTCCCACGTGCCACCATGGTGTGAGTCGATCCCGGCTTGAAAGTCGAGGCAGTGCAGGGAAAACAGGTTTCCCTGGAATGGACTGAGACATCTGGGGGACTCTGGGAATGGTGGCACGACCCTGGATTTCCTCTCGCCTTTCCTGTGGAGAGTGCCTCCCCTTGATATGCGACGGGAACGCCGGGAATTCTTTCCCGACCACGCAGGGAAAGGATCCCTCCTCTCGAGCTAGGCGGCTCAAACGGGGCTCCTCTGGATGTTGGCGGGACTCTCGTGCTTCCTTCCAGTGGAGACGGGTATGTCGGGGAACTTCTTGAGTTGCAGCAAGGGTGTGAAGGACCCTTTGGAAGTTCCAGAGGTTAGGTGTGATTAGCCTCGAAACGCCTCAGCGGAAATGGGCCTCATCTCGCCTGGAGGGGAGAACCTCCTGGATTTTCTCAAGATGTGGCAGGTGCTCTCTACTTACGACGGGGACCTCAGGGACCCGCTCTGGTGGCCTCAGGAAAGGCCAGTCCCCATGCGAGTTGCTCGGGGACATCTCGGGATTCCTCTCCCGTCGATGCCGGTGCCTAAGACCTTGTGTGGAGTCGGTGCTGGAACCTGAGGATTCCTCTCCAGTGCCGACATGGATCTTGGGGTTCTTCTGGAGTCTCCCCAGGGGAGTCAGTCCTCGTCTCAAGTGGGGGCATGCAACTACGCTTTCCTCCCGAGCTGTAGCAGCAGTGTCGCTCTTCCCTTCGAGTGGATCAGGGGATCTGTGGCTTTCGCTCGAGGCTTTCCCACGAGGCTTTCCCCCGAGGCTTTCCCCCGAGGCTTTCCCACGAGGCTTTCCCACGAGGCTTTCCCACAGGGCAGTCCAACGTGCCACCGTGGTGTGAGTCGATCCTCGGCTTGAAAGTCGAGGCAGTGCAGGGAAAACAGGTTTCCCTGGAATGGACTGAGACATCTGGGGGACTCTGGGAATGGAGGCACGACCCTGGAGTTCCTCTCGCCTTTCCTGTGGAGAGCGCCTCCTCTTGAGTTGCGACGGGAAGGCCAGGAATTCTTTCCCGATCACGCAGGGAAAGGATCCCTCCTCTCGAGCTAGGAGGCGGAAACGGGGCTCCTCTGGATGTGGGCGGGACTCTCGTGCTTCCTCTCGAGTGGAGACGGGTATGTCAGGGAACTTCTTGAGTTGCAGCAAGGGTGTGAAGGACCCTTTGGAAGTTCCAGAGGTTAGGTGTGATTAGACTCGAGACGCCTCAGCACAAATGGGCCTCATATCGCCTGGAGGGGGAATCTCCTGGATTTTCTTGAGTTGCGGAAGGTGCTCTCGACTTACGACGGGGACCTCAGGGACCCGCTCTTGTGGCCTCAGGAAAGGCCAGTCCCCATGCCAGTTGCTCGGGGGCCTCTCGGGATTCCGCTCCCGTCGATGCCGGGGCCTAAGATCTTGTGTGGAGTGGGTGCCGGAACCTCAGGATTCCTCTCCAGTGCTGACATGGATCTTGGGGTATTTCTGTAGTCTCCTCAGTGGAGTCAGACCTTGTGTCGAGTGGGGGCATGCACGTACACTTTCCTCCCGAGCTGTAGCAGCAGTGTCACGCTTCCCTTCGCGTGGATCAAGGGATCAGTGGCTTTCCCTCGAGGCTTTCACACGAGGCTTTCCCACGAGGCTTTCCCACAGGGATGTCCCACGTGCCACCCTGGTGTGAGTCGATCCTCGGCTTGAACGTCGAGGCAGTGCAGGGAAAAAAGGTTTCCCTGGAATGGACTGAGACATCTGGGGACTCTGGGAATGTGGCACGACCCTGGAGTTCCTCTCGCCTTTCCTGTAGAGAGTGCCTCCTCTTGAGATGCGACGGGAACGCCGGGAATTCTTTCCCGACCACGCAGGGAAAGGATCCCTCCTCTCGAGCTAGGAGGCGGAAACGGGGCTCCTCTGGATGTGGGCGGGACTCTCGTGCTTCCTCTCGAGTGGAGACGGGTATGTCGGGGAACTTCTTGAGTTACAGCAAGGGTGTGAAGGACCCTTTGGATGTTCCAGAGGTTAGCTCTGATTAGCCTCGAGACGCCTCAGCACGAATGGGCCTCATCTCGCCTGGAGGGGAGAACCTCCTGGACTTTGTCGAGTTGCGGCAGTTGCTCTTGTCTTACGACGGGGACCTCAGGGACCTGCTCTGGGGCCTCAGGAAAGGCCAGTCCCCATGTGAGTATCTCGGGGGCCTCTCGGGATTCCTCTCCCGTCGATGCCGGGACCTAAGACCTTGTTAGGAGTCAGTGCCGGAACCTGAGGATTCCCCTCCAGTGCTGACATGGATCTTGGGGTACTTCTGGAGTTTCCCCAGGGAAGTCAGTCCTTGTCTCGAGTGGGGGCATGCACTTGCGCTTTCCTCTCGAGCAGTAGCAGCAGTGTCACGCTTCCCTTGGCGTGGATCAAGGGATCTGTGGCTTTCGCTCGAGGCTTTCCCTCTAAGCTTTCCCACGAGGCTTTCCCACAGGGCTGTTCCACGTGCCACCGTGGTGTGAGTCGATCCCGGCTTGAAAGTCGAGGCAGTGCAGGGAAAACAGGTTTCCCTGGAATGGACTGAGACATCTGGGGGACTCTGGGAATGGTGGCACGACCCTGGATTTTCTCTCGCCTTTCTGTGGAGAGTGCCTCCTCTTGAGATGCGACGGGAACGCCGGGAATTCTTTCCTGACCACGCAGGGAAAGGATCCCTCCTCTCGAGCTAGGAGGCGCAAACGGGGCTCCTCTGGATGTGGGCGGCACTCTCGTGCTTCCTCTCGAGTGGAGACGGGTATGTCGGGGAACTTCTTGAGTTGCAGCAAGGGTGTGAAGGACCCTTTGGAACTTCCAGATGTTAGATGTGATTAGCCTCTTGACGCATTAGCGGAAATGGGCCTCATCTCGCCCGGAGGGGAGAACCTCCTGGATTTTCTCGAGGTACGGCAGGTGCTCTCGACTTACGACGGGGACTTCAGGGACCCGCTCTGGTGGCCTCAGGAAAGGCCAGTCCCCATGGGAGTTGCTCGGGGGCCTCTCGGGATTCCTCTCCCGTCGATGCCGGGCCTAAGACCTTGTGTGGAGTTGGTGCCGGAACCTGAGGATTCCTCTCCAGTGCTGACATGGATCTTGGGGTACTTCTGGAGTCTCCCCAGGGGAGTCAGTCCTCGTCTCGAGTGGGGGCATGCAAGTGCGTTTTCCTTCCGAGCTCTAGCTGCAGTGTCGCGCTTCCCTTCGCGTGGATCAAGGGATCTGTGGCTTCCCCTCGAGGCTTTCCCACGAGGCTTTCCCACAGGGCAGTCCCACGTGCCACCTTGGTGTGAGTCGATCCTCGGCTTGAAAGTCGAGGCAATGCAGGGAAAACAGGTTTCCCTGGAATGGACTGAGACATCTGGGGGACTCTGGGAATGGTGGACACGACCCTGGATTTCCTCTTGCCTTTCCTGTGGAGAGTGCCTCCTCTTGAGATGCGACGGGAACGCCGGGAATTCTTTCCCGACCCCGCAGGGAAAGGATCTCTCCTCTCGAGCTAGGAGGCGGAAACGGGGCTCCTTTGGATGTGGGCGGGACTCTCGTGCTTCCTCTCGAGTGGAGACGGGTATGTCGGGCAACTTCTTGAGTTGCAGCAAGGGTTGTGAAGGACCCTTTGGAAGTTGCCAGAGGTTAGGTCTGATTACCCTGAGACGCCTCAGCACAAATGCGCCTCATCTCGCCTGGAGGGGAGAACCTCCTGGATTTTCTCGAGTTGCGGCAGGTGCTCTCGACTTACGACGGGGACCTCAGAGTCCCGCTCTGGTGGCCTCAGGAAAGGCCAGTCCCCATGCGAGTTGCTCGCGGGCCTCTCGGGATTCCACTCCCGTCGATGCTGGGTCCTAAGACCTTGTGTGGAGTCAGTGCCCGAACCTGAGTATTCCTCTCCAGTGCCGACATGGATCTTGGGGTACTTCTAGAGTCTCCCCAGGGAAGTCAGTCCTCGACTCGAGTGGTGGCGTCACGGGCGATTTCCTCCCGAGCTGTAGCAGCAGTGTCATGCTACCCTTCGCGTGGATCAAGGGATCTGTGACTTTCGCTCGAGGCTTTCCCATGAGGCTTTTCCCACGAGGCTTTCCCACAGGGCTGTCCCACGTGCCACCGTGGTGTGAGTCGATCCTCGGCTTGAAAGTCGAGGCAGTGCAGGGAAAACAGGTTTCCCTGGAATAGACTGAGACATCTGGGGGACTGTGGGAATGGTGGCACGACCCTGGAGTTCCTCTCGCCTTTCCTGTGGAGAGCGCCTCCTCTTGAGATGCGACGGGAACGCCGGGAATTCTTTCCCGAACACGCAGGGAAAGGTATACCTCCTCTCGAGCTATGAGATGGAAACGGGGCTCCTCTGGATGTGGGCGGGACTCTCGTGCTTCCTCTCGAGTGGAGACGGGTATGTCGGGGAACTTCTTAAGTTGCAGCAAAAGGTGTTTAGGACCCTTTGGGAGTTCCAGAGGTTAGGTGTGATTAGCCTCGTGACGCATTAGCGGAAATAGGCCTCATCTCGCCCGGAGGGGAGAACCTCCAGGATTTTCTCGAGGTACGGCAGGTGCTCTCGACTTACAACGGGGACTTCAGGGACCCGCTCTGTTGGCCTAAGGGAAGGCCAGTCACCCATGGAAGTTGCTCGGGGGCCTCTCGGGATTCCTCTCCCGTCGATGCCGGGGCATAAGACCTTGTGTGGAGTCGGTGCCGGAACCTGAGGATTCCTCTCCAGTGCTGACATGGATCTTGGGGTACTTCTGGAGTCTTCCCAGGGGAGTCAGTCCTCGTCTCGAGTGGGGTCATGCACGTGCCCTTTCCTCCCGAGCTGTAGCCAGCAGTGTCACGCTTCCCTTCGCGAGGATCAAGGGATCTGTGGCTTTCCCTCGAGGCTTTCCCACGAGGCTTTCCCACGAGGCCTTTCCCACAGGGCTGTCCCACGTGCCACCGTGGTGTGAGTCGATCCTCGGCTTGAAAGTCGAGGCAGTGCAGGGAAAAACAGGTTTCCCTGGAATGGACTGAGACATCTGGGGGACTCTGGGAATGGTGGCACGACCCTGGAATTCCTCTCTCCTTTCCTGTGGAGAGTGCCTCCTCTTGAGATGCGACGGGAACGCCGGGAATTCTTTCCCGACCACGCAGGGAAAGGATCCCTCCTCTCGAGCTAGGCGGCGCAAACGGGGCTCCTCTGGATGTTGGGCGGGACTCTCGTGCTTCCTCTCCAGTGGAGACGGGTATGTCGGGGAACTTCTTGAGTTGCAGCAAGGGTGTGAAGGACCCTTTGGAAGTTCCAGAGGTTAGGTGTGATTAGCCTCGAAACGCCTCAGCGGAAATGGGCCTCATCTCGCCTGGAGGGGAGAACCTCCTGGATTTTCTCAAGTTGTGGCAGGTGCTCTCGACTTACGACGGGGACCTCAGGGACCCGCTCTGGTGGCCTCAGGAAAGGCCAGTCCCCATGCGAGTTGCTCGGGGACCTCTCGGGATTCCTCTCCCGTCGATGCCGGTGCCTAAGACCTTGTGTGGAGTCGGTGCTGGAACCTGAGGATTCCTCTCCAGTGCCGACATGGATCTTGGGGTACTTCTGGAGTCTCCCCAGGGGAGTCAGTCCTCGTCTCGAGTGAGGGCATGCAACGTACGCTTTCCTCCCGAGCTGTAGCAGCAGTGTCGCTCTTCCCTTCGAGTGGATCAGGGATCTGTGGCTTTCGCTCGAGGCTTTCCCACGAGGCTTTCCCACGAGGCTTTCCCACGAGTCTTTCCCACAGGGCAGTCCCACGTGCCACCGTGGTGTGAGTCGGATACCTCGGCTTGAAAGTCAGAAGGCAGTGCAGGGAAAACAGGTTTCCCTGGAATGGACTGAGACATCTGGGGGACTCTGGGAATGGTGGCACGACTCTGGAGTTCCTCTCGCCTTTCCTGTGGAGAGCGCCTCCTCTTGAGAATGCGACTGGGAACGCGGGAATTCTTTCCCGACCACGCAGGGAAAGGATCCCTCCTCTCGAGCTAGGAGGCGGAAACGGGGCTCCTCTGGATGTGGGCGGGACTCTCGTGCTTCCTCTCGAGTGGAGACGGGTATGTCGGGGAACTTCTTGAGTTGCAGCAAGGGTGTGAAGGACCCTTTGGAAGTTCCAGAGTTAGATGTGATTAGCCTCGAGACGCCTCAGCGGAAATGGGCCTCATCTCGCCTGGAGGGGAGAACCTCCTGGATTTTCTCGAGTTGCGGCAGGTGCTCTCGACTTACGACGGGGACCTCAGGGACCCGCTCTGGTGGCCTCAGGAAAGGCCAGTCCCCATGCGAGTTGCTCGGGGCCTCTCGGGATTCCTCTCCCGTCGATGCCGGGCCTAAGACCTTGTGTGGAGTCGGTGCCGGAACCTGAGGATTCCTCTCCAGTGCTGACATGGATCTTGGGGTACTTCTGGAGTCTCCCCAGGGGAGTCAGTCCTCGTCTCGAGTGGGGGCATGCACGTGCGCTTTCCTCCCGAGCTGTAGCAGCAGTGTCGCACTTCCCTTCGCGTGGATCAAGGGATCTGTGGCTTTCCCTCGAGGCTTTCCCACGAGGCTTTCCCACGAGGCTTTCCCACAGGGCTGTCCCACGTGCCACCGTGGTGTGAGTCGATCCTCGGCTTGAAAGTCGAGGCAGTGCAGGGAAAACAGGTTTCCCTGGAATGGACTGAGACATCTGGGGGACTCTGGGAATGGTGGCACGACCCTGGAGTTCCTCTCGCCTTTCCTGTGGAGAGCGCCTCCTCTTGAGATGCGACGGGAACGCCGGGAATTCTTTCCCGACCACGCAGGGAAAGGATCCCTCCTCTCGAGCTAGGAGGCGGAAACGGGGCTCCTCTGGATGTGGGCGGGACTCTCGTGCTTCCTCTCGAGTGGAGACGGGTATGTCGGGGAACTTCTTGAGTTGCAGCAAGGGTGTGAAGGACCCTTTGGAAGTTCCAGATGTTAGATGTGATTAGCCTCGAGACGCCTCAGCGGAAATGGGCCTCATCTCGCCTGGAGGGGAGAACCTCCTGGATTTTCTCGAGTTGCGGCAGGTGCTCTCGACTTACGACGGGGACCTCAGGGACCCGCTCTGGTGGCCTCAGGAAAGGCCAGTCCCCATGCGAGTTGCTCGGGGGCCTCTCGGGATTCCTCTCCCGTCGATGCCGGGCCTAAGACCTTGTGTGGAGTCGGTGCCGGAACCTGAGGATTCCTCTCCAGTGCTGACATGGATCTTGGGGTACTTCTGGAGTCTCCCCAGGGGAGTCAGTCCTCGTCTCGAGTGGGGGCATGCACGTGCGCTTTCCTCCCGAGCTGTAGCAGCAGTGTCGCGCTTCCCTTCGCGTGGATCAAGGGATCTGTGGCTTTCCCTCGAGGCTTTCCCACGAGGCTTTCCCACGAGGCTTTCCCACAGGGCTGTCCCACGTGCCACCGTGGTGTGAGTCGATCCTCGGCTTGAAAGTCGAGGCAGTGCAGGGAAAACAGGTTTCCCTGGAATGGACTGAGACATCTGGGGGACTCTGGGAATGGTGGCACGACCCTGGAGTTCCTCTCGCCTTTCCTGTGGAGAGCGCCTCCTCTTGAGATGCGACGGGAACGCCGGGAATTCTTTCCCGACCACGCAGGGAAAGGATCCCTCCTCTCGAGCTAGGAGGCGGAAACGGGGCTCCTCTGGATGTGGGCGGGACTCTCGTGCTTCCTCTCGAGTGGAGACGGGTATGTCGGGGAACTTCTTGAGTTGCAGCAAGGGTGTGAAGGACCCTTTGGAAGTTCCAGAGGTTAGGTGTGATTAGCCTCGAGACGCCTCAGCGGAAATGGGCCTCATCTCGCCTGGAGGGGAGAACCTCCTGGATTTTCTCGAGTTGCGGCAGGTGCTCTCGACTTACGACGGGGACCTCAGGGACCCGCTCTGGTGGCCTCAGGAAAGGCCAGTCCCCATGCGAGTTGCTCGGGGCCTCTCGGGATTCCTCTCCCGTCGATGCTGGGGCCTAAGACCTTGTGTGGAGTCAGGTGCCCGGAACCTGAGGATTCCTCTCCAGTGCTGACATGGATCTTGGGGTACTTCTGGAGTCTCCCCAGGGGAGTCAGTCCTCGTACTCGAGTGGTGGCATGCACGTGCGCTTTCCTCCCGAGCTGTAGCAGCAGTGTCACTGCTTCCCTTCGCGTGGATCAAGGGATCTGTGGACTTTCGCTCGAGGCTTTCCCATGAGGCTTTCCCACGAGGCTTTCCCACAGGGCTGTCCCACGTGCCACCGTGGTGTGAGTCGATCCTCGGCTTGAAAGTCGAGGCAGTGCAGGGAAAACAGGTTTCCCTGGAATAGGACTGAGACATCTGGGGGACTCTGGGAATGGTGGCACGACCCTGGAGTTCCTCTCGCCTTTCCTGTGGAGAGCGCCTCCTCTTGAGATGCGACGGGAACGCCGGGAATTCTTTCCCGAACACGCAGGGAAAGGATACCTCCTCTCGAGCTATGAGATGCGGAAACGGGGCTCCTCTGGATGTGGGCGGGACTCTCGTGCTTCCTCTCGAGTGGAGACGGGTATGTCGGGGAACTTCTTGAGTTGCAGCAAAGGTGTGAAGGACCCTTTGGGAAGTTCCAGAGGTTAGGTGTGATTAGCCTCGAGACGCCATTAGCGGAAATAGGCCTCATCTCGCCCTGGAGGGGAGAACCTCCTGGATTTTCTCGAGTTACGGCAGGTGCTCTCGACTTACGACGGGGACTTCAGGGACCCGCTCTGGTGGCCTCAGGAAAGGCCAGTCACCATGGAAGTTGCTCGGGGGCCTCTCGGGATTCCTCTCCCGTCGATGCCGGGGCCATAAGACCTTGTGTGGAGTCGGTGCCGGAACCTGAGGATTCCTCTCCAGTGCTGACATGGATCTTGGGGTACTTCTGGAGTCTTCCCAGGGGAGTCAGTCCTCGTCTCGAGTGGGGTCATGCACGTGCCGCTTTCCTCCCGAGCTGTAGCCAGCAGTGTCACGCTTCCCTTCGCGATGGATCAAGGGATCTGTGGCTTTCCCTCGAGGCTTTCCCACGAGGCTTTCCCACGAGGCCTTTCCCACAGGGCTGTCCCACGTGCCACCGTGGTGTGAGTCGATCCTCGGCTTGAAAGTCGAGGCAGTGCAGGGAAAACAGGTTTCCCTGGAATGGACTGAGACATCTGGGGGACTCTGGGAATGGTGGCACGACCCTGGAATTCCTCTCGCCTTTCCTGTGGAGAGTGCCTCCTCTTGAGATGCGACGGGAACGCCGGGAATTCTTTCCCGACCACGCAGGGAAAGGATCCCTCCTCTCGAGCTAGGAGGCGGCAAACGGGGCTCCTCTGGATGTGGGCGGGACTCTCGTGCTTCCTCTCGAGTGGAGACGGGTATGTCGGGGAACTTCTTGAGTTGCAGCAAGGGTGTGAAGGACCCTTTGGAAGTTCCAGAGGTTAGGTGTGATTAGCCTCGAAACGCCTCAGCGGAAATGGGCCTCATCTCGCCTGGAGGGGAGAACCTCCTGGATTTTCTCAAGTTGTGGCAGGTGCTCTCGACTTACGACGGGGACCTCAGGGACCCGCACTGGTGGCCTCAGGAAAGGCCAGTCCCCATGCGAGTTGCTCGGGGACCTCTCGGGATTCCTCTCCCGTCGATGCCGGTGCCTAAGACCTTGTGTGGAGTCGGTGCCTGGAACCTGAGGATTCCTCTCCAGTGCCGACATGGATCTTGGGGTTCTTCTGGAGTCTCCCCAGGGGAGTCAGTCCTCGTCTCGAGTGAGGGCATGCAACTACGCTTTCCTCCCGAGCTGTAGCAGCAGTGTCGCTCTTCCCTTCGAGTGGATCAAGGGGATCTGTGGCTTTCGCTCGAGGCTTTCCCACGAGGCTTTCCCACGAGGCTTTCCCACGAGTCTTTCCCACAGGGCAGTCCCACGTGCCACCGTGGTGTGAGTGGATACTCGGCTTGAAAGTAGAAGCAGTGCAGGGAAAACAGGTTTCCCTGGAATGGACTGAGACATCTGGGGGACTCTGGGAATGGTGGCACGACTCCTGGAGTTCCTCTCGCCTTTCCTGTGGAGAGCGCCTCCTCTTGAGAAGCGACTGGAACGCGGGGAATTCTTTCCCCACCACGCAGGGAAAGGATCCCTCCTCTCGAGCTAGGAGGCGGAAACGGGGCTCCTCTGGATGTGGGCGGGACTCTCGTGTTTACTCTCGAGTGGAGAAGGGTATGTCGGGGAACTTCTTGAGTTGCAGTACGGGTGTGAAGGACCCTTTGGAAGTTCCAGATATCAGATGTGATTAGCCTCGAGACGCCTCAGCGGAAATGGGCCTCATCTCGCCTGGAGGGGAGAACCTCCTGGATTTTCTCGAGTTGCGGCAGGTGCTCTCGACTTACGACCGGGACCACGGGACCCGCTCTGGTGGACTCAGGAAAGGCCAGTCCCCATGCGAGTTGCTGGGCGGCCTCTCGGGATTCCTCTCCCGTCGATGCCGGGGCCTAAGACCTTGTGAGGAGTCGGTGCCGGAACCTGAGGATTCCTCTCCAGTGCTGACATGGATCTTGGGGTACTTCTGGAGTCTCCCCAGGGGAGTCAGTCCTCGTCATCGAGTGGGGGCATGCACGTGCGCTTTCCTCCCGAGCTGTAGCAGCAGTGTCGCACTTCCCTTCGCGTGGATCAAGGGATCTGTGGCTTTCCCTCGAGTCCTTCCCAGGAGGCATTCCAACGAGGCTTTCCCACAGGGCTGTCCCACGAACCACCATGGTGTGAGTCGATCCTCGGCTTGAAAGTAGAGGCAAAGCAGGGAAAACAGGTTTCCCTGGAATGGGCTGAGACATCTGGGGGACTCTGGGAATGGTGGCACGACTCTGGAGTTCCTCTCGCCTTTCCTGTGGAGAGCGCCTCCTCTTGAGAAGCGACGGAACGCGGGGAATTCTTTCCCCACCACGCAGGGAAAGGATCCCACCTCTCGAGTTAGGAGGCGGAAATGTGGCTCCTCTGGATGTGGGCGGGACTCTCGTGCTTCCTCTCGAGTGGAGACGGGTATGTCGGGGAACTTCTTGAGTTGCAGCAAGGGTGTGAAGGACCCTTTGGAAGTACCAGATGTTAGATGTGATTAGCCTCAAGACGCCTCAGCGGAAATGGGCCTTATCTCGCCTGGAGGGGAGAACCTCCTGGATTTTCTCGAGTTGACGGCAGGTGCTCTCGACTTACGACGGGGACCTCAGGGACCCGCTCTGGTGGCCTCAGGGAAAGGCCAGTCCCCATGTGAGTTGCTCGGGGGCCTCTCAGGATTCCTCTCCCGTCGATGCCGTGGCCTAAGATCTTGTGTGGATTCGGTGCCGGAACCTGAGGATTCCTCTCCAGATGCTGACATGGATTTTGAGGTACTTCTGGAGTCTCCCCAGGGGAGTCAGTCCTCGTCTCGAGTGGGGGCATGCACGTACGCTTTCCCTCCAAGCTGTAGCAGCAGTGTGGCTCTTCCCTTCGCTTGGATCAAGGGATCTGTGGCTTTAACCTCGAGGCTTTCCCACGAGGCTTTCCAACGAGGCTTTCCCGACAGGGCTGTTCCACGTGCCACCGTGGTGTGAGTCGATCCTCGGCTTGAAAGTCGAGCCAGTGCAGGGAAAACAGGTTTCCCTGGAATGGACTGAGACATCTGGGGGACTCAGTGGAATGGTGACACGACCCTGGAGTTCCTCTCGCCTTTCCTGTGGAGAGCGCCACCTCTTGAGATGCGACGGGAACGCCGGGAATTCTTTCCCAACCACGCAGGGAAAGGATCCCTCCTCTCGAGCTAGGAGACAGAAACGGGGCTCCTCTGGATGTGGGCGGGACTCTCGTGCTTCCTCTCGAGTGGAGACGGGTATGTCGGGGAACTTCTTGAGTTGCAGCAAGGGTGTGAGGGACCCTTTGGAAGTTCCAGAGGTTAGGTGTGATTAGCCTCGAAACGCCTCAGCGGAAATGGGCCTCATCTCTCCTGGAGGGGAGAACCTCCTGGATTTTCTCGAGTTGCGGCAGGTGCTCTCGACTTACGAAGGGGACCTCAGGGACCCGCTCTGGTGGCCTCAGGAAAGGCCAGTCCCCATGCGAGTTGCTCAGGGGCCTCTCGGGATTCCTCTCCCGTCAATGCCGGGGCCTAAGACCTTGTGTGGAGTCGGTACCGGAACCTGAGGATTTCCTCTCCAGTGCTGACATGGAACTTGGTGTACTTCTGGAGTCTCCCCAGGGGAGTCAGTCCTCGTCTCGAGTGGGGGCATGCACGTGCCCTTTCCTCCCGAGTTGTAGCAGCAGTGTCACGCTTCCCTTCGCGTGGTTCAAGGGATCTGTGGCTTTCCCTCGAGGCTTTCCCACGAAGGCTTTCCCACGAGGCTTTCCCACAGGGCTGTCTCCACGTGCCACCGTGGTGTGATGTCGATCCTCGGCTTGAAAGTCGAGGCAGTGCAGGGAAAACAGGTTTCCCTGGAATGGACATGAGACATCTGGGGGACTCTGGGAATGGTGGCACGACCCTGGAGTTCCTCTCGCCTTTCCTGTGGAGAGCGCCTCCTCTTGAGATGCGACGGGAACGCCGGGAATTCTTTCCCGAGCACGCAGGGAAAGGATCCCTCCTCTCGAGCTAGGAGGCGGAAATCGGGCTCCTCTGGATGTGGGCGGGACTCTCGTGCTTCCTCTCGAGTGGAGACGGGTATGTCGGGGAACTTCTTGAGTTGCAGCAAGGGTGTGAAGGACCCTTTGGAAGTTCCAGAGGTTAGGTGTGATTAGCCTCGAGACGCCTCAGCGGAAATGGGCCTCATCTCGCCTGGAGGGGAGAACCTCCTGGATTTTCTCGAGTTGCGGCAGGTGCTCTCGACTTACGACCGGGACCTTCAGGGACCCGCTCTGGTGGCCTCAGGAAAGGCCAGTCCCCATGCGAGTTGCTCGGGGCCTCTCGGGATTCCTCTCCCGTCGATGCCGGGCCTAAGACCTTGTGTGGAGTCGGTGCCTGGAACCTGAGGATTCCTCTCCAGTGCTGACATGGATCTTGGGGTACTTCTGGAGTCTCCCCAGGGGAGTCAGTCCTCGTCTCGAGTGGGGCATGCCACGTGCGCTTTCCTCCCGAGCTGTAGCAGCAGTGTCATGCTTCCAATTCGAGTGGATCAAGGGATTCTGTGGCTTTCCCTCGAGGCTTTCCCAGGAGGCTTTCCCACGAGGCTTTCCCACAGGGCTGTCCCTACGATGCCGACCGTTGTGTGAGTCGATCCTCGGCTTGAAAGTCGAGGCAGTGCAGGGAAACAGGTTTCCCTGGAATGGACTGAGACAACTGGGGGACTCTGGGAATGGTGGCCAGACCTCTGGAGTTCCTCTCGACCTTTCCTGTGGAGAGCGCCTCCTCTTGAGATGCGACGGGAACGCCGGGAATTCTTTCCCGACCACGCAGGGAAATGATCCCTCCTCTCGAGCTATGGAGACGGAATCGGGGCTCCTCTGGATGTGGGCGGGACTCTCGTGCTTCCTCTCGAGTGGAGACGGGTATGTCGGGGAACTTCATTGCAGTTGCAGCAAAGGGTGTGAAGGACCCTTTGGAAGTTCCAGATGTTAGGTGCAATTAGCCTCGAGACGCCTCAGCGGAAATGCGCCTCATCTCGCCTGGAGGGGAGAACCTCCTGGATTTTCTCGAGTTGCGGCAGGTGCTCTCGACTTACGACGGGGACCTCAGGGACCCGCTCTGGTGGCCTCAGGAAAGGCCAGTCCCCATGCGAGTTGCTCGGGGGCCTCTCGGGATTCCTCTCCCGTCGATGCCGGGGCCTAAGACCTTGTGTGGAGTCGGTGCCTGGAACCTGAGGATTCCTCTCCAGTGCTGACATGGATCTTGGGGTACTTCTGGAGTCTCCCCAGGGGAGTCAGTCCTCAGTCTCGAGTGGGGGCATGCAAGTAGCGCTTTCCTCCCGAGCTGTAGCAGCAGTGTCACTTCTTCCCTGTCGAGTGGATCAAGGGATCAGTGGCTTTCCCTCGAGGCTTGCCCATGAGGCTTTCTCCACGAGGCTTTCTCCACAGGGCTGTCCCACGTGCCACCGTGGCTGTGAGTCGATCCTCAGCTTGTAAAGTCGAGGCAGTGCAGGGAAAACAGGTTTCCCTGGAATGGACTGAGATCATCTGGGGGTACTCTGGGAATGGTGGCACGACCCTGGAGTTCCTCTCAGCCTTTCCTGTGGAGAGCGCCTCCTCTTGAGTTGTGAAGGGAAGACCGGGAATTCTTTCCCGACGACGCAGGGAAAGGATACCTCCTCTCTAGCTGTGAGGCGGAAACGGGGCTCCTCTGGATGTGGGCGGGACTCTCGTGCTTCCTCTCGAGTGGAGACGGGTATGTCGGGGAACTTCTTGAGTTGCAGCAAGGGTGTGAAGAACCCTTTGGAAATTCCAGAGGTTTAGGTGTAATTAGGCTCGAGTACGCCTCAGGGAAATGGGCCTCATCTCGCCTGGAGGGGAGAACCTCCTGGATTTTTTCGAGTTGTGACAGGTGATCTCGACTTAACGACGGGGACCTGAGGGACCCGCTCTGGTGGCCTCAGGAAAGGCCAGTCCCCATGCGAGTTGCTCGGGGGCCTCTCGGGATTCCTCTCCCGTCGATGCCGTGGCCTAAGACCTTGTGTGGAGTCGGTGCCGGAACCTGAGGATTCCTCTCCAGTGCTGACATGGATCTTGGCGTCCTTAAAGGCGAGATGAGGCCCATTTGCGCTGAGGCGTCTCGAGGCTAATCACACCTAACCTCTGGAACTTCCAAAGGGTCCTTCACACCCTTGCTGCAACTCAAGAAGTTCTCCGACATACCCGTCTCCACTCGAGAGTATCAACATCTTCCCGCCCACTTTCAGAGGAGCACCGTTTCCACCTCATAGCTCGAGAGGAGGATCCTTTCCCTGCGTGGTCTGGAAAGCATTCCCGGCGTTCCAGTCGCATCTCAAGAGGAGGCCCTCTCCACTGGAAAGGCGAGAGAAACTCCAGGGTCGTTCCGCCATTCCCAGAGTCCCCCAGATGTCTCTGTCAATTCCAGGGAAACCTGTTTTCCCGGCACTGCCTCGACTTTCAAGCCGAGGATCGACTCACACCACGGTGGCACGTGGGACAGCCCTGAGGAAAATCCTCGTGGGAAAGCCTCGAGGGAAAGCCACAGATCCCTTGATCCATCGCGACGGGAAGTGTGACACTACTGCTACAGTTCGTGAGGAAAGCTCACGTGCATGCACCCACACGAGATGAGCACTGACTCCCCAGGGGAGACTCCAGAAATACGCCAAGACCCATGTCAGCACTGGGGAGGAATCCTCAGGTTCCGGCCCCGACTCCACACAAGGTCTTAGGCCCCAACATCGACGGGAGAGGAATCCCGAAAGGCCCCCTTGCAACTCCCATGGGCACTGGCCTTTCCTGAGGCCACCAGAGCGGGTCCCTGAGGTCCCCGTCTTAACTCGAGAGACCCTGCCCAACTCTAGAAAATCCAGGAGGTTCTCCCCTCCAGGCGAGATGAGGCCCATTTCCCTCTGAGGCGTCTGGAGGCTCA
>NW_017205655.1:0-5195 GCF_001704415.2 Capra hircus
ACCTCTGGAACTTCCAAAGGGTCCCTCACACCCTTGCTGCAACTCAAGAAGTTCCCGACATACCCCGTCTCCACTCGAGAGAAGCACGAGAGTCCCGCCACATCCAGAGGAGCCCCGTTTCTGTCTCCTAGCTCGAGAGGAGGGATCCTTTCCTGCCTGGTTGGGAAAGAATTCCGGCGTTCCCGTCGCATCTCAAGAGGTGGCGCTCCACAGGAAAGGCGAGAGGAACTCCAGGGTCGTGTCACCATTCACTGAGTCCCCCAGATGTCTCATTCCATTCCAGGGAAACCTGTTTTCCCTGCACTGGCTCGACTTTCAAGCCGAGGATCGACTCACACCACGGTGGCACGTGGAACAGCCCTGTCGGAAAGCCTTGGAAAGCTCTGGGAAAGCCTCGAGTTAAAGCCACAGATCCCTTGATCCAAGCGAAGGGAAGAGCACACTGCTGCTACAGCTTGGAGGGAAGCGTACGTGCATGCCCCACTCGAGACGAGGACTGACTCCCTGGGGAGACTCCAGAAGTACCTCAAAATCCATGTCAGCTCTGGAGAGGAATCCTCAGGTTCGGCACCGAATCCACACAAGATCTTAGGCCACGGCATCGACGGGAGAGGAATCCTGAGAGGCCCCCGAGCAACTCACATGGGGACTGGCCTTCCTGAGGCCACCAGAGCGGGTCCCTGAGGTCCCGTCGTAAGTCAAGAGCACCTGCCGTAACTCGAGAAAATCCAGGATTCTCCCCTCCAGGCGAGAAAGGCCCATTTCCGCTGAGGGTCTTGAGGCTAATCACATCTAACATCTGGTACTTCCAAAGGGTCCCTCACACCCTTGCTGCAACTCAAGAAGTTCCCCGACATACCCGTCTCCACTCGAGAGGAAGCACGAGAGTCCCGCCCACATCCAGAGGAGCCACATTTTCGCCTCCTAACTCGAGAGGGGGATCCTTTCCCTGCGTGGGGGAAAGAATTCCCCGCGTTCCCGTCGCTTCTCAAGAGGAGGCGCTCCAACAGGAAAGGCGAGAGGAACTCCAGAGTCGTGCCACCATTCCCAGAGTCCCCCAGATGTCTCAGCCATTCCAGGGAAACCTGTTTCCCTGCTTTGCCTCTACTTTCAAGCCGAGGATCGACTCACACCATGGTGGTTCGTGGGACAGCCCTGTGGGAAAGCCTCGTTGGAATGCCTCCTGGGAAGCCTCGAGGGAAAGCCACAGATCCCTTGATCCACGCGAAGGGAAGTGCGACACTGCTGCTACAGCTCGGGAGGAAAGCGCACGTGCATGCCCCCACTCGAGACGAGGACTGACTCCCCTGGGGAGACTCCAGAAGTACCCCAAGATCCATGTCAGCACTGGAGAGGAATCCTCAGGTTCCGGCACCGACTCCTCACAAGGTCTTAGGCCCAGCATCGACGGAGAGGAATCCGAGAGGCCGCCCAGCAACTCGCATAGGGACTGGCCTTTCCTGAGTCCACCAGAGCGGGTCCCGTGGTCCCGGTCGTAAGTCGAGAGCACCTGCCGCAACTCGAGAAAATCCAGGAGGTTCTCCCCTCCAGGCGAGATGAGGCCCATTTCCGCTGAGGCGTCTCGAGGCTAATCACATCTGATATCTGGAACTTCCAAAGGTCCTTCACACCCGTACTGCAACTCAAGAAGTTCCCCGACATACCCTTCTCCACTCGAGAGAAACACGAGAGTCCCGCCCACATCCAGAGGAGCCCCGTTTCCGCCTCCTAGCTCGAGAGGAGGGATCCTTTCCCTGCGTGGTGGGGAAAGAATTCCCCGCGTTCCAGTCGCTTCTCAAGAGGAGGCGCTCTCCACAGGAAAGGCGAGAGGAACTCCAGAGTCGTGCCACCATTCCCAGAGTCCCCAGATGTCTCAGTCCATTCCAGGGAAACCTGTTTTCCCTGCACTGCTTCTACTTTCAAGCCGAGTATCCACTCACACCACGGTGGCACGTGGGACTGCCCTGTGGGAAAGCTCGTGGGAAAGCCTCGAGCGAAAGCCACAGATCCCCTGATCCACTCGAAGGAAGAGCGACACTGCTGCTACAGCTCGGGAGGAAAGCGTAGTTGCATGCCCTCACTCGAGACGAGGACTGACTCCCCTGGGAGACTCCAGAAGAACCCCAAGATCCATGTCGGCACTGGAGAGGAATCCTCAGGTTCCAGCACCGACTCCACACAAGGTCTTAGGCACCGGCATCGACGGGAGAGGAATCCCGAGAGGTCCCGAGCAACTCGCATGGGACTGGCCTTTCCTGAGGCCACCAGTGCGGGTCCCTGAGGTCCCCGTCGTAAGTCGAGAGCACCTGCCACAACTTGAGAAAATCCAGGAGGTTCTCCCCTCCAGGCGAGATGAGGCCCATTTCCGCTGAGGCGTTTCGAGGCTAATCACACCTAACCTCTGGAACTTCCAAAGGGTCCTTCACACCCTTGCTGCAACTCAAGAAGTTCCCCGACATACCCGTCTCCACTGGAGAGGAAGCACGAGAGTCCCGCCAACATCCAGAGGAGCCCCGTTTGCGCCGCCTAGCTCGAGAGGAGGATCCTTTCCCTGCGTGGTCGGGAAAGAATTCCCGCGTTCCCGTCGCATCTCAAGAGGAGGCACTCTCCACAGGAAAGAGGAGAGGAATTCCAGGGTCGTGCCACCATTCCCAGAGTCCCCCAGATGTCTCAGTCCATTCCAGGGAAACCTGTTTTTCCTGCACTGCCTCGACTTTCAAGCCGAGGATCGACTCACACCACGGTGGCACGTGGACAGCCCTGTGGGAAGCCTCGTGGGAAAGCCTCGTGGGAAAGCCTCGAGGGAAAGCCACAGATCCCTTGATCCTCGCGAAGGGAAGCGTGACACTGCTGGTACAGCTCGGGAGGAAAGGGCACGTGCATGACCCCACTCGGACGAGGACTGACTCCCCTGGGAAGACTCCAGAAGTACCCCAAGATCCATGTCAGCACTGGAGAGGAATCCTCAGGTTCCGGCACCGACTCCACACAAGGTCTTATGCTCCGGCATCGATGGGAGAGGAATCCCGAGAGGCCCCGTGCAACTTCCATGGTGACTGGCCTTCCCTTAGGCCAACAGAGCGGGTCCCTGAAGTCCCCGTTGTAAGTCGAGAGCACCTGCCGTACCTCGAGAAAATCCTGGAGGTTCTCCCTCCGGGCGAGATGAGGCCTATTTCCGCTAATGCGTCACGAGGCTAATCACACCTAACCTCTGGAACTCCCAAAGGGTCCTAAACACTTTTGCTGCAACTTAAGAAGTTCCCCGACATACCCCCTCCACTCGAGAGGAAGCACGAGAGTCCCGCCCACATCCAGAGGAGCCCCGTTTCCATCTCATAGCTCGAGAGGAGGTATACTTTCCCTGCGTGTTCGGGAAAGAATTCCCGGCGTTCCCGTCGCATCTCAAGAGGAGGCGCTCTCCACAGGAAAGGCGAGAGGAACTCCAGGGTCGTGCCACCATTCCCACAGTCCCCCAGATGTCTCAGTCTATTCCAGGGAAACCTGTTTTCCCTGCACTGCCTCGACTTTCAAGCCGAGGATCGACTCACACCACGGTGGCACGTGGGACAGCCCTGTGGGAAAGCCTCGTGGAAAGCCTCATGGGAAAGCCTCGAGCGAAAGTCACAGATCCCTTGATCCACGCGAAGGGTAGCATGACACTGCTGCTACAGCTCGGGAGGAAATCGCCCGTGACGCCACCACTCGAGTCGAGGACTGACTTCCCTGGGGAGACTCTAGAAGTACCCCAAGATCCATGTCGGCACTGGAGAGGAATACTCAGGTTCGGGCACTGACTCCACACAAGGTCTTAGGACCCAGCATCGACGGGAGTGGAATCCCGAGAGGCCCGCGAGCAACTCGCATGGGGACTGGCCTTTCCTGAGGCCACCAGAGCGGGACTCTGAGGTCCCCGTCGTAAGTCGAGAGCACCTGCCGCAACTCGAGAAAATCCAGGAGGTTCTCCCCTCCAGGCGAGATGAGGCGCATTTGTGCTGAGGCGTCTCAGGTAATCAGACCTAACCTCTGCAACTTCCAAAGGGTCCTTCACACCCTTGCTGCAACTCAAGAAGTTGCCCGACATACCCGTCTCCACTCGAGAGGAAGCACGAGAGTCCCGCCCACATCCAGAGGAGCCCCGTTTCCGCCTCCTAGCTCGAGAGGAGAGATCCTTTCCCTGCGGGTCGGGAAAGAATTCCCGGCGTTCCCGTCGCATCTCAAGAGGAGGCACTCTCCACAGGAAAGGCAAGAGGAAATCCAGGGTCGTGCCACCATTCCCAGAGTCCCCCAGATGTCTCAGTCCATTCCAGGGAAACCTGTTTTCCCTGCATTGCCTCGACTTTCAAGCCGAGGATCGACTCACACCAAGGTGGCACGTGGGACTGCCTGTGGGAAAGCCTCGTGGGAAAGCCTCGAGGGGAAGCCACAGATCCCCTTGATCCACGCGAAGGGAAGCGCGACACTGCAGCTAGAGCTCGGAAGGAAAACGCACTTGCATGCCCCCACGAGACGAGGACTGACTCCCCTGGGAGACTCCAGAAGTACCCCAAGATCCATGTCAGCACTGGAGAGGAATCCTCAGGTTCCGGCACCAACTCCTCTCAAGGTCTTATGCCCGGCATCGACGGAGAGGAATCCCGAGAGGCCCCGAGCAACTCCCATGGGACTGGCCTTTCCTGAGGCCACCAGAGCGGGTCCCTGAAGTCCCCGTTAAGTCGAGAGCACCTGCGTACCTCGAGAAAATCCAGGAGGTTCTCCCCTCCGGCGAGATGAGGCCCATTTCCGCTAATGCGTCAAGAGGCTAATCACATCTAACATCTGGAACTTCAAAGGGTCCTTTCACACCCTTGCTGCAACTCAAGAAGTTCCCCGACATACCCGTCTCCACTCGAGAGGAAGCACGAGAGTCGCCCACATCCAGAGGAGCCCCGTTTGCCCCTCCTAGCTCGAGAGGAGGATCCTTTCCCTGCGTGGTCAGGAAAGAATTCCCGGCGTTCCCGTCGCATCTCAAGAGGAGGCACTCTCCACAGAAAGGCGAGAGAAATCCAGGGTCGTGCCACCATTCCAGAGTCCCCCAATGTCTCAGTCCATTCCAGGGAAAACCTGTTTTTTCCTGCACTGCCTCGACTTTCAAGCCGGGATCGACTCACACCACGGGGGCACGTGGGAACAGCCCTGTGGAAAGCCTCGTGGGAAAC
>NW_017205656.1:0-5195 GCF_001704415.2 Capra hircus
GAAGAGGGATCCTTTCCCTTCGCGTCGGGAAAGAATTCCCGAATTCCCGGCCTTTCCGTCGCATCTCAAGAGGAGGCGCTCTCAACAGGAAAGACGAGAGGAACTCCAGGGCCTTGCCAGCATTCCAAGAGTCCCCCAGATGTCTAAGTTCATTCCAGAAGAACCTGTTTTCCCTGCACTGCCTCGACGTTCACGCCGAGGATCGACTCACACCACCGAGGCACGTGGAACAGCCCTGTTAGAAAGCCTCGTGGGAAAGCCTCAATGGAAAGCGACAGATCCCTTGATCCACACGTCGGCAAGCGTGACACTGCTGTTGCAGCTCGCGAGGAAATGGCAGCTGCATGCCCTCACACGAGAAGAGGACTGACTTCCCTGGTGAGACTCCAGAAGTACGGAAAGATTCATGTCAGCACTGGAGAGGCATCCTCAGGGTCTGGCCCCGACTCCACACAAGGTCTTAGGCACCGGCATCGATGGGAGAGGAATCCCTAGAGGCCCCCTGGTAACTCGCATGGGGACTGGCCTTTCCTGAGGCCACCAGAGGGGTCCCTGAGGACCCGTCGTAACTCGAGAGCACCTGCCGCAACTGGGTAAAATCCAGGAGGTTCTCCTCTCCAGGCGAGCTTAGTCCCATTTCCTCTGAGGCGTCTCGTGGCTAATCACACCTAACCTCTGGAACTTCCAAAGGGTCCTTCACACCCTTGCTGCAACTCAAGAAGTTATCGGACATACCCGTCTCTACTCGAGAGGAAGCACAAGAGTATCGCCCACATCACGAGAAGCCACGATTCCGCCTCCTAGCTCGAGAGGAGGGATCCTTTCCCTGCGTGGTCGGGAAAGAATTCCCGGCGTTTCCGTCGCATCTCAAGACGAGGCGCTCTCCACAGGAAAGGCGAGAGGAACTGCAGGGTCGTGCGACCATTCCCAGAGTCCCACACATGTCTCAGTCCATTCAAGGGAAACCTGTTTTCACTGCACTGCTTCGACTTTCAAGCCGAGGATCGACTCACACCACGGTGGCACGTGGGACAGCCCTGTGGGAAAGCCTCGTGGGAAAGCCTCGAGGGAAAGCCACTGATCCCTTAATCCTCTCGTCGGGAAGCATGACACTGCTGATACAGCTTGGAGGAAAGCGCACGTGCATGCCCCAACTCGAGACGAGGACTGACTCCCCTGAGGAGACTCCAGAAGTACCCCAAGTTACATGTCAGCACTGCAGATGAATCCTCAGGTTCCGGCACCAACTCTACACAAGGTCTTAGGCCCTGGCATCGACGGGAGAGGAATCCCGAGAGTCCCCAGAGCAACTCGAATGGGGACTGGCCTTTCTGAGGCCACCAGAGCGGGTCCCTGAGGTCCCCGTCGTAAGTCGAGAGCACCTGCCACAACTCGAGAAAATCCAGGAGGTTCTCCCCTCCAGGCGAGATGAGGCCATTTCCGCTGAGGCGTCTCGAGGCTAATCACACCTAAACTCTGGAACTTCCAAAGGGTCCTTCACACCATTGCTGCAACTCAAGAACTTCCCCTACATACCCGTCTCCAATCGAGAGGAAGCACGAGCGTCCTGCCCACATCCAGAGGAGCCCCGATTCCGCCTTATAGCTGGAGAGGCGTGATCCTTGCCCTGAGTCACCCAGATGTCTCAGTCCATTCCAGGGAAACCTGTTTTCCCTGCACTGCCTCGACTTCAAGCCGAGGATCGACTCACACCATGGTGGCACTTGGGACAGCCCTGTGGAAAGCCTCCTTTGAAAGCCTCGTGGAAAGCCTCCAATGGAAAGCCACAGATCCCTTGATCCACGCGATGGGAAGCGTGCCACTGCTGCTACAGCTCGGGAGGAAAGCACATTGCATGCCCCACTCGAGCCGAGGACTGACTCCCCTGGCGGAGACTCCAGAAGCAACCCAAGATCCATGTCAGCACTGGAGAGGAATCATCAGCTTCCGGCCCGGACTGCACATAAGCGTCTTAGGCCCGGCATCGACGGGAGAGGAACCCGAGAGGCCCCCATGCAACTCGCATGGGGACTGGTCTTTCCTAAGGCCACCTGAGGCGGTCCCTGAGGTCCCTCTCGAAAGTCGAGAGCACCTGCCGCAACTTGACAAAATCCAGGAGGTTCACACCTCCAGGCGAGATGAGGCCCATTTCCGCTGAGGCGTCTCGAGGCTAATCACATCTAACATCTGGAACTTCCAAAAGGTCCTTCCCACCATTGCTGCAACTCAAGAAGTTCCCCGACATACCCGTCTCGACTCGAGACGAAGCACGGGAGTCCCGCCCACATCCAGAGGCGCACCGTTTCCGCCTCATAGCTCGAGAGGATGATCCTTACCTGTTGCTTGGGAAAGAATTCCCGGTATTCCCGTCGCATCTCAGAGAAGGCCCTCTCCACAGGAAAGGCGAGAGGAACTTCAGGGTCGTGACACCATTCCCAGAGTCCCCCAGATGTCTTAGTCCATTCCAGGGAAACCTGTTTCCCTGCACTGCCTCGACTTTCAATCAAGGATCGACTCACACCACGGTGGCTCGTGGGAGAGCCCTGTGGAAAGCCTCATGGGAAAGCCTCAAGGGAAAGCAACAGATCCCTTGATACACGAGAAGGGAAGCGTGACACTGCTGCTACAGCTCGGGAGGAAAGCGCACGTGCATGCCCCCACTCGAGACGAGGACTGACTCCCTGGGGAGACTCCAGAAGTACCCCAAGATCCATGTCAGCAATGGAGAGGAATCCTCAGGTTCCGCAACGACTCCACACAAGGGCTTAGGGCCCGGAATACACGGGACAGGAATCCCTAGAGGCCCGCGAGCAACTCGCATGGGACTGGTCTTTCCTGAGGACACCTAGTGGGTCCCTGAGGTCTCAGTCGTAAGTCGAGAGCACCTGCTGCAAATCGAGAAAATGTAGGAGGTTCTCCCCTCTGGCGAGATGAGGCCCTTGTACGCTGAGGCGTCTTGTAGCTAATCACACCTAACCTCTGAAACTTCCAAAGGGTCCTTCACACCCTTGCTGCAACTCAAGAAGTTCCCCGACATACCCGTCTCCACTCGAGAGGAAGCACGAGAGTCCCGCCCACATCCAGAGAGCCCCGTTTCCACCTCCTAGCCGAGAGGAGGGATCCTTTCCCTGCGTGGTCGGGAAAGAATTCCCGGCGTTCCCGTCTCATCTCAAAGAGGATGCCGCTCTCCACAGGAAAGGCGAGAGGAACTCCAGGTCGTGCCACCATTCCCAGAGTCCCCAGATGTCTCAGTCCATTTCAGGGAAAGCTGTTTCCTGGCACTGCCTCGACTTTCAAGCGGAGGATCGACTCACACTACGATGGCACGTGCGGACAGCCCTGTGGGAAAGCCTCGGGACAGACTCTGGGAAAGCCTCGAGGGAAAGCCACAGATCCCTTGATCCACGCGAAGGGAAGCGTGACACTGCTGCCACACCTCAGGAGGAAAGCGAAAGTACATGCCCCCACTCGAGACGAGGACTGACTCCCCTGGGGAGACTCCAGAAGTACCCCAAAATCCATGTCAGCCACAGGAGAGGAATCCTCGGGTTCCGGGACCGACTCCACACAAAATCTTAGGCCCCATCATCGACAGTAGAGAAATCCCGACAGGCCCCCGAGCAACTCTTATGGGGACAGGCCTTTCCTGAGGCCACCAGAGCGGAACCCTGAGGTCCTCGTCGTAACTCGAGAGCACCTGCCGCAATTCGTGAAAATCCAGGAGGTTCTCCCCTCCAGGCGTGATGAGGCCATTTCCGATGAGGCGTCCAAGGCTAATCACACGTAAACTCTGGAACTTCCAAAGGGTCCTTCACACCCTTGATGCAACTCAACACGTTCCCGAGATACCCGTCTCCACTCGAGAGGAAGCACGAAAGTCCCGCCCACATCCAGAGTAGCCCGGTTTCCGCCTCCTAGCTCGAGAGTGGATCCTTTCCCTGTGTGGTCGGGAAAGAGTTTCCGGCGTTCCCGTCGCATCTCCAGAGGAGGCGCTCTCCACAGGAAAGGCCAGAGGAACTCCACGGTCGTGCCACCATTTCCAGAGTCCCAAAGATGTCTCAGTCCATTCCAGGGAAACCTGTTTTCCATGCACAGCCTCGACTTTCAAGCGGTGATCTACTCGCACCACGGTGGCATGTGGGACAGCCCTGTGGGAAAGCCTCGTGGGAAAAGCCTCGTGGGGAAAGCCTCGAGGGAAAGCCACTGATCCCTTGATACACATGAAGGGAAGCATGACACTGCTGCTACAGCTCGGGAGGTAAGCTCACGTGCATGCCCTCACTCGAGACGAGGACTGACTCCCTTGGGGAGACTCCAGAATACCCCAATATCCATGTCAGCACTGGCGAGGAATCCTCAGGTTCCGGCAGCGACTCCACACAAGGTCTTAGGCCCCGGCATCGACGGGACAGGAATCCGAGAGGCCACCGAGCAACTCACATGGGGACTGGCCTTTCCTGAGACCACCAGAGAGAGTCCCTGAGTCCCCCGTCGTAAGTCGAGAGCACGAGCCACAACCGAGAAAATCCAGGAGGTTCTCCTCTCCATGCGAGATGACGCCCATTTCCGCTGAGGCGTCTCGAGGCTAATCACAGCTAACCTCTGGAACTTCCAAAGGGTCCTTCACACCCTTGCTGCAACTCAAGAAGAAGTTCCCCGACATACCCGTCTCCACTCGAGATGAAAGCAAGAGAATCCCGCCCACATCCAGAGGATCTCCGTTTCCGCCTCATAGCTCGAGAGGAGGGGTCCTTTCACTGCGTGGTCGGGAAAGAATTCCCGGCGTTCCCGTCGCATCTCAAGTTGAAGCGCTCTCCACAGGCAAGGCGAGAGGGACTCCAGGGTCGTGACACCATTCCAGAGACCCCAGATGTCTCAGTCCTTTCCAGGGAAATCTCTTTCCCTGCACTGCCTCGACTTTTCAAGCGAGATAGACTCACACCACCGGTGGCACGTGGGACAGCCTGTGGGAAAGCATCGTGTGGAAAGCCTCGTGGGAAAGCCTCAAGGGAAAGCCACAGATCCCTTGATCCACGCGAAGGAAGCGTAACACTGTGCTACAGCTCGGGAGGAAAGCCCACGTGAATGCCCCCAAACGAGACGAGGACTGACTTCCCTGGGGAGACTCCAGAGTATTCCAGGATCCATGTCAGCACTGGAGAGGATGCCTCAGTCCCGGCACCGACTCCACACAA
>NW_017205657.1:0-5194 GCF_001704415.2 Capra hircus
TCAGGGACCCGCTCTGGTGGCATCAGGAAAGGCCAGTCCCCATGCGAGTTGCTCGGGGCCTCTCGGGATTCCTTCTCCCTCGATGCTGGGGCCTAAGATCCTGTGTGGAGACGGTGAAGGAACCTGAGGTTTCCAATACAGTGCTGACATGGATCTTGAGGTACTTCTGGAGTTTCCCCAGGGGAGTCAGTCCTCGTCTCGAGTGGGGCATGCACGTGCGCTTTCCTCCCGAGCTCTAGCAGCAGTCTCGCGCTTCCCTTTCGCGTGATCAAGGGATCAGGGCTTTCCCTCGAGGCTTTCCCACGAGGCTTTCCCACGAGGCTTTTCACACGGGTCCCACGTGCCACCGTGGTGTGAGTCGATCCTCAGCTTGAAAGTCAAGGCAGTGCAGGGAAAACAGGTTTCCCTGGAATGGACTGAGACATCTGGGGGACTCTGGAATGGTGGCACGACCCTGGAGTCCTTCTCCCCTTTCCTGTGGAGAGGGCCTCCTCTTGTGATACGACGGGAACGGCGGGAATTCTTTCCCGACCCTCGCAGGGAAAGGATCCCACCTCTCGAGCTAGGAGCGGAATCGGGGCTCCTCTGGATGTGGGTGGGACTCTCGTGCTTCCTCTCGAGTGGAGACGGGTATGTCGGGGATCTTCTTGAGTTGCAGCAGGGGTGTGAAGGACCTCTGGAAGTTCCAGATGTTAGGTGTGATTAGCCTCGAGAACGCCTCAGCTTAAATGAGCTCATCTAGCCTGGAGGGGAGAACCTCCTGGATTTTCTTAATTTGCGGCAGGTTCCTCGACTTAAGCCGGGGACATCAGGGACCGCGCTCTGGTGGCCTCAGGAAAGGCCAGTCCCCATGCGAGTTGCTCGGGGCCTCTCGGGATTTCTCTCCCGTCGATACTGGGGCTAAGACCTTGTGTGGAGTCAGTGCTGGAACCTGAGGATTCCTCTCCAGTGCTGACTTGTGTCTTAGGGTACTTCTGGAGTCTCCCGGGAGTCAGTCTTCGGTCAATGCACCTGCGCTTTCCTCCCGAGCTGCAGCAGCAGTGTCACGCTTCCCTTCGCGTGGATCAAGGGATCTGTGGCTTTCCTCGAGGCTTTCCCACGAGGCTTTCCCACGAGGCTTTTCCACATGGCTGTCCCTCGTGCCACCGTAGTGTGAGTCGATCCTCGGCTTGAAAGTCGAGGCAGTGCAGGGAAAACAGGTTTCCCTGGAATGGACTGAGACATCTGGGGGACTCTGGGAATGGGGGCACGACCCTGGAGTTCCTCTCACCTTTCCTGTGCAAAGCCATCCTCTTGAGATGCGACTGGAACGCCGGGAATTCTTTCCCGAACTCGCAGGGAAAGGATCCTCCTCTCGAGCTAGGAGGCGGAAACGGGGCTCCTCTGGATATGGGCGGGACTCTCGTGCTTCCTCTCGAGTGGAGACAGGTATTCCAGGGAACTTCTTGAGTTGCAGCAAGGTTTTGAAGGACCCTTTGGATGTTCCAGATGTTAGATGTGATTAGCCTCGAGACGCCTCAGCGGAAATGGGCCTCATCTCGCCTGGAGACGAGAACTTCCTGGATTTTCTCGAGTTGCGGCAGATGCTCTCGACTTAAGACAGGGACCTCAGGGACCCGCCTGGTGGCTCAGGAAAGGCTAGTCCCCATGCGAGTTGCTCGGGGCCTCTGGGGATTTCTCCCGTCGATGCTGGGGCCTAAGATCTTGTGTGGAGTCGGTGCCAGAACCTGAGGATCTCTCTCCAGTGCTGACATGGATCTTGGGGTGCTTCTGGAATCTCCCACGGGAGTCAGACCTCGTCTCGAGTGGGGACATGCACCTGCGCTTTCCTCCAGAGCTGTAGCAGCGGTGTTATGCTTCCATTCGCGTGGATCAAGGGATCAGGGGCTTTTCCTCGAGGCTTTCCCACGAGGCTTTTCCACGAGGCTTTCCTACATGGCTGTACCACGTGCCACCGTGGTGTGAGTCTATCCTCGATTGAAAGTCGAGGCAGTGCAGGGAAAACAGGTTTCCTTGGAATGGACTGAGACATCTGGGGGACTCTGGGAGTGGTGGCACCACCCTGGAGTTCCTCTCGCCTTTCCTGTGGAGAGCGCCTGCTCTTGAGATGCGACGGGAACTCCGGGAATTCTTTCCCGACCACGCAGGGAAAGGATCCCTCCTCTCGAGCAAGGACGCGGAAACGGGGCTCCTCTGGATGTGGGCGGGACTCTCGTGCTTCCTCTCCAGTGGTGGCGGGTATGTCAGGGAACTTCTTGAGTTGCAGCAAGGGTGTGAAGGACCCTTTGGAAGTTCCAGAGGTTAGGTGTGATTAGCCTCGAGACGCATCAACGGAAATGGGCCTCATCTCGCCTGGAGGGGAGAACCTCCTGGATGGTCTCGAGTTGCGGCAGGTGCTCTCGACTAATGTTGGGGACCTCAGGGACCAGCTCTGGTGGCCTCAGGAAAGGCCAGTCCCCATGCGAGTTGCTCGTGGGCCTCTCGGGATTCCTCTCCCTTCGATGCTGGGGCCAATATCTTGTGTGGAGTCAGTGCCGGAAGCTGAGGATTCCTCCCCAGTGTTGACATGGATCTTGGGGACTTCTGGAGTCTCCCCAGTGGAGTCAGTCCTCGTCTCAAGAGGGGTAATGCACGTGCGCTTTCCTCCCGAGCTGTAGCAGCAGTGTCGCGCTTCCCTTCGCGTGGATCTATTGATCTGTGGCTTTCCCTCGAGGCTTTCACACGAGGCTTTCCACAGGGCTGTCCCACGTGCCACCGTGGTGTGAGTCGATCCTCGGCTTGAAAGTCGAGGCAGTGCAGGGAAAACAGGTTTCCCTGGAATGGACTGAGATATCTGGGGCACTCTGGGAATGGTGGCACGACCCTGGTGTTCCTCTCCCCTTTCCTGTGGATAGCGCCTCCTCTTGAGATGCGACAGGAACGCCGGGAATTCTTTCCCGACCACGAAGGGAAAGGATCCCTGCTCTCGAGCTAGGAGGCGGAAACGGGGCTCCTCTGGATGTGGGAGGGACTCTCGTGCATCCTCTCGAGTGGTGACGGGTATGTCGGGGAACTTCTTGAGTTGCAGCAAAGGTGTGAAGAACCCTTTGGAAGTTCCAGAGGTTAGCTCTGATTAGCCTCTAGACGCATCAGCGGAAATGAACCTCATCTCGCCTGGAGGGGAGAACCTCCTGGATTTTCTCGAGTTGTGGCAGGTGCTCTCGACTTACGACGGGGACCTCATGGACACGCTCTGGTGGCCTCAGGAAAGGCCAGTCCCATGTGAGTTGCTCGGGGGCCTCTCGGGATTCTCTCCCGTCGATGCCGGGGCCTAAGATCTTGTGTGGAGTCGGTGCCGGAACCTGAGGATTCCTCTCCAGTGCTGACATGGATCTAGGGATACTTCTGAAGTCTGCCCAGGGGAGTCAGTTCTCGTCTCGAGTGGGGCATGCACGTGCGCTTTCCTCCGGAGCTGTAGCAGCAGTGTCGCGCTTCCTTCGGGTGGATCAAGGGATCTGTGGCTTTCCCTCGAGGCTTTCACACTAGGCTTTTCCACGAGGCTTTCCCACAGGGCTGTCCCACGGGACACCGTGTTGTGAGTCGATCCTCGACTTGAAATTTAAGGCAGTGCAGGGGAAAACAGGTTCTCTGGAATGGACTGAGACATCTGGGGGACTCTGAGAATGGTGGCACGACCCTGGTGTTTCCCTCGCCTTTCCTGTGGAGAGCGCCTGCTCTTGAGATGCGACGGGAACGCCGAGAATTCTTTACCGAACACGCTAGGAAAGGATCCCTCCTCTCGAGATAGGAGGCGGAAACGGGACTCCTCTGAATGTGGTCGGAAATCTCGTGCTTCCTCTCGAGTGGAGACGGGTATGTCGGGGAACTTCTTGAGTTGCAGCACGGGTGTGAAGGACCCTTTGGAAGTTCCAGAGGGTAGGTGTGATTAGCCTCGAGACGCCTCAGCGGAAATGGGCCTCATCTCGCCTGGAGGGGAGAACCTCCTGGATTTTCTCGAGTTGCGACAGGTGCTCTCGACTTACGACGGGGACCTCAGGGACCCTCTCTGGTGGCCTCAGGAAAGGCCAGTCCCCCATGTGAGTTGCTCGGGGCCTCACGGGAATCCTCTCCCGTCGATGCGGGGCCTAAGACCTTGCGTGGAGTCGGTGCTGGAACCTGAGGATTCCTCTCCAGTGCTGACATGGATATTGGGGTTCTTCTGGAGTCTCCCCAGGGGAGTCAGAACTCGTCTCGAGTGGGGGCATGCACGTGTGGCTTCCTGGCGAGCTGTAGCAGCAGTGTCACGCTTCCCTTCGCATCGATCAAGGGATCTGTGGCTTTTCCTCGAGGCTTTCCCACGAGGCTTTCCACAGGGCTGTCCCACGTGCCACCGTGGTGTGAGTCGAACCTCGGTTGAAAGTGGAGGCAGTGTAGGGAAAACAAGTTTCACAGGAATGGACTGAGACATCTCGGGAACTCTGGAAATGGTGGCACGACCCTGGATTTCCTCTCGCCTTTCCTGTGGAGGAGAGCGCCTCCTCTTGAGATGCGACGGGAAACGTCGGGAATCCTTTCCGACCACGCAGGGAAAGGATCCCTCCTCTCGAGCTAGGAGGCGGAAACGGGGCTCCTCTGGATGTGGGCGGGACTCTCGTGCTTCCTCTCGAGTGGAGACGGGTATGTCGGGGAACTTCTTGAGTTGCAGCAAGGGTGTGAAGGACCCTTTGGAAGTTCCAGATGTCAGATGTGATTAGCCTCGAGACGCCTAAGCGGAAATGGGCCTCATCTCTCCTGGAGGGGAGAACCTCGTGGATTTTCTCGAGTTGCGGCAGGTGCTCTCGCACTTACGACGGGGACCTCAGGGACCCGCTCTGGTGGCCTTAGGAAAGGTCAGTCCCATGCGAGTTGCTCGGGGGCCTCTCGGATTCCTCTCCCGTCGATGCCGGGGCTTAAGACCTTGTGTGGAGTTAGTGCCGTAACCTGAGGATTCCTATCCATTGCTGACATGGATCTTGGGGTTCTTCTGGAGTCTTCCCACGAAAGTCAGTCCTTGTCTCGAGTGGGGGCTGCACGTGCGCTTTCCTCTCTAGCTGTAGCAGAAGTATCACGCTTCCCTTCGCGTGGATCAAGGGATCTGTGCTTTCCTTCGAGTCTTTCCCACGAGCTTTCCCACGAGGCTTTCCCACAGCCACTGTACCACGTGCCACCGTGGTGT
>NW_017205658.1:0-5194 GCF_001704415.2 Capra hircus
GTGTCCTCGTGGAAAGCCTCGTGGGAAAGCTCGTGGGAAAGCTCGAGGGAAAGGCACAGATCCTTGATCCAAGCATAGGGAAGCGTGACACTGCTGCTTCAGCTCAGGAGGAAAGCGCGCACGTGCATGCCGCCGCTCGAGACGAGACTGACTCCCCTGGGGAGACTGCAGAAGTACCCCCAGGATCCATGTCTGCACTGGAGAGGAATGCTCAGGTTCCGGCACCGACTCCATACAAGATCTTAGGCCCTGGCATCGACGAGAGAGGAATCCGAGAGGCCCCAAAGCAACTCGCATGTGGACTGGCCTTCCTGAGGCCACCAGAGCGGGTCCTGAGGTCCCCGTCGTAAGTCGAGAGCGCCTGCCGCAACTCGAGAAAATCCAGGAGGTTTTCCCTCCAGGCGAGGTGAGGCCCATTTCCGCTCAGGCATCTCGAGGCAAATCACACCTATCATCTGGAAATTCCAAAGGGTCCTTCACACCCTTGCTGCACCTCAAGAATTTCCCCGACATACCCGTCTCCACTCGAGAGGAAGCACTAGAGTCCCGCCATATCAGAGGTGCCCCGTTTGCGCCTCATAGCTCAAGAGGAGGGATCCTGTCCCTGCGAGGTCGGAAAAGAATTTCCGTCATTCCGTCGCATCCCAAGACGAGGCGCTCTCCACAGGAAAGGCGAGAGGAACTCCAGGGTCGTGCCACCATTGCCAGAGTTCCACTGATGACTCAGTCCATTAAAGGGAAATCTGTTTTCCCAGCACTGCCTCGACTTTCAAGCCGAGGATCGACACACACAAAGGTGGCACGTGGGACAGCACTGTGGGAAAGCCTCGTGGGAAAGCTTCGTGGGAAAGCCTAGATGGAAAGACACAGATCCCTTGATCCACGCTACGGGAAGCGTGATACTGCTGCTACAGCTCGGGTGGAAAGCGCACGTGCATGCCCCCACTCGAGACGAGGACTGGCTCCCCTGGGGAGACTCCAGAAGTACCCCAAGATCCATGTCATCACTGCAGAGGAATCCTCAGGTTCTGGCACCGACTGCACACAAGGTCTTAGGCCCGGCATCGAAGGGAGAGGAATCCCGAGAGGCCCCCGAGCAACTCGCATGGGGACTGGCCTTTCCTGAGGCCACCAGAGCGGGTCCCTGAGGTCCCCGTCGAAAGTCGAGAGCACCTGCTGAAACTCGAGAAAATCCAGGAGGTTCTCCCCTCCAGGAGAGATGAGGCCCGTTTCCGCTGAGGCCTATCGAGGCTAATCACACCTAACCTCTGGAACTTTTAAAGGGTCCTTCACACCCTTTCTGCAACTCAAGAAGTTCCCCGACATACCCGTCTCCACTCGAGAGGAAGCAGGAGAGTCCCGCCACATCCAGAGGAGCCCCGTTTCCGCCTCCTAGCTCGAGAGGAGGGATCCTTTCCCTGCGTGGTCGGGAAAGAATTCCTGGCGTTCCCGTCGCATCTCAAGAGGAGGCGCTCTCCACAGGAAAGGCGAGAGGAACTCCAGGGTCGTGCCACCATTCCCAGAGTCCCCATATGACTCAGTCCATTACAGGGAAATCTGTTTTCCCTGCACTGCCTCGACTTTCAAGCCGAGGATCGACTCACACCACGGAGGCACGTGGGACAGCCCTGTGGGAAAGCCTCGTGGGAAAGCTCGTGGGAAAGCCTCGAGGGAAAGCCCCTGATCCCTTGATTCACGTGAAGGCAAGTGTGAAACTGCTGCTAGAGTGGGAGGAAAGCACACGTGCATGCCCCCTCTTGAGACGAGGACTGACTCCCCTGGGGAGACTCCAGAAGTACCCCAAGATCCATGTCAGCACTGGAGAGGAATCCTCCGTTTCCGACACCGACTCCACAAAAGGTCTTAGGCCCCGGCATCGTCTCTAGAGGAATCCCGAGAGGCCCCTGAGCAACTCGCATGGGGACTGGCCTTTCCTGAGGCCACAAGAGCGGGTCCCTGAGGTCCCCGTCGTAAGTCGAGAGCACTTGCCGCAACTCGAGAAAATCCAGGAGGTTCTCCCTCCAGTCGACATGAGACCCATTTCTGCTGAGGCGTCTCGAGGCTAATCACACCTAACCTCTGGAACTTCCAAAGGGTCCTTCACACCCTTGCTGCAACTCAAGAAGTTCCCCGACATACCCGTCTCCACTCGAGAGGAAGCACGAGAGTTCTGCCCACATCCAAAGGAGCCCCGTTTCCTACTCTTGCTCGAGAGAAAGGATCCTGTCCCTGCGTGATGGGAAAGAATTCCCGGCGTTCCTTTCGCATCTCAAGAGGAGGCGCTCTCCACAGGAAAGGCGAGAGGAACTCCAGGGTCGTGCCACCACTCCCACAGTCCCCCAGATGTCTCAGTCCATTCCAGGGAAACCTACTTTCCTGCACTGCCTCGACGTTCAAGCCGAGGATCGACTGACACCAAGGTGGCACGTGGGACAGCCCTGTGGGAAAGCCTCGTGGGAAAGCCTCGAGGGGAAGGCACAGATCCCTTGATCCACGCGAAGGGAAGCACGACACTGCAGCTACAGCTCGGGGGAAAGCGCAGGTGCATGCCCCCACACGAGACGAGGCCTGACTCCCCTGGGGAGACTCCAGAAGTACCCCAAGATCAATGTCAGCACTGGAGAGGAATCCTTAGGTTCTGGCACCGTCTTCACACAAGGTCTTAGGCCCTGGCATCGATGGGAGAGGAATCCCGAGAGGCCCCGAGCAACTCGCATGGGGACTGGCCTTTCCTGAGGCCACCAGAGCGGGTCCAGGGGTCCCCGTCATAAGTCGAGAGCACCTGCCGCAACTCGAGAAAATACAGGAGGTTCTCCCCTCCAGTCGAGATGAGGCCCATTTCCGCTTTCGTGTCTCGAGGCTAATCACACCTAACCTCTGGAACTTCCAAAGGGTCCTTCACACCGTTGCTGCAACTCAAACAGTTCCCTGACAAACCCGGCTCCACTTGAGAGGAAGCATGAGAGTCCCGCCCACATGCAGAGGGGGCCCCGTTTCCGTCTTCCTAGCCTCGAGAGGAGGGATTCTTTCCCTGCGTGGTCGGGAAAGAATTCCCGGCGTTCCCGTCGCATCTCAAGAGGAGGCGCTCTCCACAGGAAAGTCAAGAGGAACTCCAGGGTCGTGCCACCATTCCCAGAGTCCCCCAGATATCTCAGTCCATTCCAGGGAAACCTGTTTCCCCTGCACTGCCTCGACTTTCAAGCCGAGGATCGACTCACAGCCACGTGGTGGCACGTGGGACAGCCCTGTGGGAAAGCCTCGTGGGAAAGCCTCTTGGGGAAAGCCTCGAGGGAAAGCCACAGATCCCTTGATCCACGCGAAGGGAAGCGGGACACTGCTGCTACAGCTCGGGAGGAAAGGGCACCGTGCATGACCCCACTCGAGACGAGGACTGACTCCCCTGGGAAGACTCCGGAAATACCCAAGATCCATGTCAGCACTGAAGAGGAATGCTCAGGTTCCGGCACCGACTCCACACAAGATCTTAGGCCCCGGCATCGACGGGAGAGGAATCCCGAGAGGCGCCATGAGCAACTCGCATGGGGACTGGCCTTTCCTGAGGCCACCAGAGCGGGTCCCTGAGGTCCCCGTCGTAAGTCGAGAGCACCTGCCCGCAACTCGACAAAGTCCAGGAGGTTCTCCCCTCCAGGCGAGATGAGGCCCATTTCCGCTGAGGCGTCTCGAGGCTTAATCACATCTAACGTCTCGAACTTCCAAAGGGTCCTTCACACCCTTGCTGCAACTCAAGAAAATTCCCCGACATACCCGTCTCCACTCGAGAGGAAGCACGAGAGTCCCGCCCACATCCAGAGGAGCCCCGTTTCCGCCCCCTAGTTCGAGAGGAGGGATCCTTTCCCTGCGTGGTCGGGAAAGAATTCCCGGCGTTCCCGTCCCATCTCAAGAGGAGGCGCTCTACACAGGAAAGGCGAGAGGAACTCCAGGGTCGTGCCACCATTCCCAGAGTCCCCCAGATATCTCAGTCCATTCCAGGGAAACCTGTTTTCTCTGCACTGCCTCGACGTTCAAGCCGAGGATCGACTCACACCACAGTGGCATGTGGGACAGCCCTGTGGGAAAGCCTCGTGGGGAAATTCTCGTGGGAAAGCCTCAAGTGAAAGCCACAGATCCCTTGACCCACCCCTATGGAAGCGTGACACTGCTGCTACAGCTCGGGCGGAAAGCGCACGTGCATGCCCCCATGGGAGACGAGGACTGACTCCCCTGAGTAGACTCCAGAAGTACCCCAAGATCCATGTCAGCACTGGAGAGGAATCCTCAGGTTCCGGCACCGACTCCCCACAAGGTCTTTGGCCCCGGCATCGACGGGAGAGGAATCCCGAGAGGCCCTGAGCAACTCGCATGGGGTCTAGCCTTTCCTGAGGCCACTAGAGCGTATCCCTCAGGTCCTCGTCATAACTCGAGAGCACCTGCCGGCAATTCGAGAAAATCCAGGAGGTTCTCCCCTCCAGGCGAGATGAGGCCCATTACGCTGAGGCGTCTCGAGGCAAATCACACCTAACCTCTGGAACTTCCAAATGGTCCTTCACACACTTGCTGCAACTCAAAAAGTTCCCCGACACCCCGTCTCCACTGAGAGGAAGCACGAGAGTACCGCCCACATCCAGAGGAGCCCCGTGTCCGACTCCTAGCTCGAGAGGAGGGATCCTTTCCCTGCGTGTTCGGTCAAGTATTCCGGCGTTCCGTCGCATCTCGAGAGGAGGCGCTCTCAACAAGAAAGGCGAGAGAAACTCCAGGGTCTTGCCACAGTTCCCAGAGTCCGCCAGATGTCTCAGTCCATTCCAGGGAAACCTGTTTTTCCCTGCACTGCCTCGACGTTCAAGCCGAGGATCGACTCACACCACGGTGGCACGTGGACAGTCCTGTGGGAAAGCCTCGTGGGAAAGCCTCTTCGGAAAGCCTCGAGGGAAAGCCACAGATCCCTTGATCCACGCGAAGGGAAGCGCGGACACTGCTGCTACAGCTCGGAGGAAAGCGCACGTGCATGCCCCCACTCGAGACGAGGACTGACTCCCCTGGGAGACTCCAGAAGTACCCAAGATACATGTCAGCACTGGAGAGGAATCCTCAGTTCCAGCACCGACTCCAACACACAAGATCTTAGGTCCGCGGCATCGACGGAGAGGAATCCTGAGAGGCCCGAGCAACTCGCATGGGGACTGGGCTTTCCTGAGGC
>NW_017205659.1:0-5193 GCF_001704415.2 Capra hircus
TCCCCTCCAGGCGAGATGAGGCCCATTTCCTCTGAGGCGTCCCCAGGCTAATCACACCTAAACTCTGGAACTTCCAAAACGTCCTTCACATTCTTGCTGCAACTCAAGAAGTTCCCGACATACCCGTCTCACGCGAGAGGAAGCACGAGAGTCCCGCCCACATCCAGAGGAGCCCGTTTCCGCCTCATAGCTCAAGAGGAGGGATCCTTTCCCTGCGTGGTCAGGAAAGAATTCTCGGCGTTCCCGTCGCATCTCAAGAAGGGACGCTTTACACAGGAAAGGCGTATGGAACTCCAGGGTCGTTCCACCAATCCCAGAGTCCCCCAGATGTCTCAGGCCATTCCAGGAAACCTTTTTCCCTGCACTGCCTCGACTTTCAAGCCGAGGATCGACTCACACGACGGTGGCACGTGGGACAGCCCTGTGGGAAAGCCTCGTGGGGAAAGTCTCGTGGGAAAGCCTCGAGGGAAAGCCACAGATCCCTTGATCCACGCGAAGGGGAGCGTGACACTGCTGCTATCTCGGGAGGAAAGTTCACGTGCATGCCCTTACTCGGGACGAGGACTGACTCCCCTTTGGAGACTCCAGAAGTACCCAAGATCCATGTCACCACTGCAGAGGAATCCTCAGGTTCCAGCACCGACTCCACACAAGGTCTTAGGCCCCAGCATCGACGGGAGAGGAATCCCGAGAGGCCCCCGAGCAACTCGTATGGGGACCTGCCTTTCCTGAGGCCACCAGGGCGGGTCCCTGATGTCCCCGTTGTAAGTCGAGAGCACCTGCCGCAACTCGAGAAAACCCAGGAGGTTCTCCCTTCCAGGCGAGATGAGGACCATTTCCGCTGAGGTGTCTCAAGGCTAATCACACCTAACCTCTGGAACTTCCAAAGGGTCCTTCACACCCTTGCTGCAACTCAATAAGATCCCCAACACACCCGTCTCCACTGGAGAGGAAGCACGAGAGTCCCGCCCACATTCAGAGGAGCCCGTTTCCGCCTCCTAGCTCGAGAGGAGGATCCTTTCCCTCAGTGATCGGGAAAGAGTTCCCAGTTTTCCCGGCGCATCTTAAGAGGACGCGATCTCCACAGGAAAGGCGAGAGGAACACCAGGGTCGTGCCACCATTCCCAGAGTCCCCCAGATGTCTCAGTCCATTCCAGGGAGCCCTGTTTTCCCTGCAATGCCTCGACTTTCAAGCCGAGGATCCACTCACACCACGGTGGCACGTGGAACAGCCCTGTGGGAAGCCTCATGGGAAAGCCTCAAGGGAAAGCCACAGTTGCTTTGATCAAAGCGAAGGGAAATGTGACACTGCTGCTACAGCTCGGGAGGAAAGCTCACGTGCATGGCCCCTCTCGAGAGGAGGACTGACTCCCCTGGGGAGAGTACAGAAGTACCCCAAGATCCACGTCAGCACTGCAGAGGAATCCTCACGTTCCGGCACCGACTCCAAATAAGGTCTTAGGCCCCGGCATCGACGGGAGAGGAATCCCGAGAGGGCCGAGTAACTACCATGGGGACTGGCCTTTCCTTAGGCCATCAGAGCGGGTCCCTGAGGTCCCCGTCGTTTGTCGAGAGCACCTGCCGCAACTCGAGAAAATCCAGGAGGTTCTCCCTTCCAGGCGAGATTAGGCCCATTTCTGCTGAGGCGACTCGAGGCTAATCACACCTAACCTCTTGAATTTCCAAAGGGTTCTTCACACCCTTGCTGCAACTGAAGAAGTTCCCCGACATACCCGTATCCACTCGAGAGGAAGCACGAGAGTCCCGCCCACATCCAGAGGAGCCCCGTTTCCGTCTCATAGCTCGAGAGGAGGGATCTTTCCCTGCGTGGTCGGGAAAGAATTCCCGGCATTCCCGTCGCATCTCAAGAGGAGGCACTCTCCACAGGAAAGGCAAGAGGAACTCCCGGGACGTGCCACCATTTCCAGAGTCCCCCAGATGTCTCAGTCCATTCCAGGGAAACCTGTTTTTCCTGCACTGCCTCGACTTTCAAGCCGAGGATCGACTCACACGGCGGTGGCACGTGGGACAGCCCTGTGGGAAAGCCTCGTGGGAAAGTCTCTTCGGAAAGCCTCGTGGGAAAGCCTCATAGGAAAGCCTCGAGGGAAAGCCACGGATGCTTTGATCCACGCGAAGGGAAGCGTGACACTGCTGATTCAGCTCGAGAGGAAAGCACACGTGCATGCCCCCACTCGATACGAGGACTGACTCCCCTGGGGAGACTCCAGAAGAACCCCAAGATCCATGTCAGCACTGGAGAGGAACCCTCACTTTACGGCACCGACTCCACAAAGGTCCTAGGCCCCAGCATCGACGGGAGAGGAATCCCGTGAGTTTCCCCGAGCACCTCCCATGGGGACTGGCCTTTCCTGAGGCCACCAGAGCGGGTCCCTGAGGTCCCCGTCGTAGGTCGAGAGCACCTGCAGCAACTTGAGAAAATCCAGGAGGTTCTCCCTTCCAGGCGAGAGGAGGAACATTTCCGCTGAGGTGTCTCAAGGCTAATCACACCTAACCTCTGGAACTTCCATAGGGACCTTCACACCCTTGCTGCAACTCAAGAAGATCCCCAACATACCCGTCTGCACTCGAGAGGAAGCACCAGAGTCCCGCCCACATTCAGAGGAGCCCCGTTTCCGCCTCCTAGCTCGAGAGGAGGGATCCTTTCCCTGCATGTTCGGGAAAGCATTCCCGGCGTTCCCATCGCATCTCAAGAGGAGGCGCTCTCCACAGGAAAGGAGAGAGGAACTCCAGGGTCGTGCCACCATTCCCAGAGTCCCCCAGATGTCTCAGTCCATTCCAGGGAAACCTGTTTCCCTACACTGCCTCGACTTTCAGGACGAGGATCCACTCACACCACGGTGGCACATGGGACAGCCCTTTGGGAAATCCTCGAGGGAAAGCCACAGATCCTTTGATCCATGCGAAGAGAAGCGTGACACTGCTGCTTCAGCTCGTGAGGAAAGCACACGTGCATGCCCCCACTCGAGACGAGGACTGACTCGCCTGGGGAGACTCCAGAAGTACCCCAAGATCCATGTCAGCACTGGAGAGGAATCCTCACATTCCGGCACAGACTCCAAACAAGGTCTTAGGCCCCGGCATCGATGGTAGAGGAATCCCGAGAGGCCCCGAGTAACTAGCATGGGGACTGGCCTTTCCTGAGGCCACCAGAGCGGGTCCCTGAGGTCCCCGTCGTTAGTCGAGAGCACCTGCCGCAACTCGAGAAAATCCAGGAGGTTCTCCCTTCCAGGCGAGATTAGGCCCATTTCTGCTGAGGCGACTCGAGGCAAATCACACCTAACCTCTTGAATTTCCAAAGGGTCCTCCACACCCTTGCTGCAACTGAAGAAGTTCCCGACATACCCGTCTCCACTCGAGAGGAAGCACGAGAGTCCCGCCCACATCCAGAGGAGCCCCGTTTCCGTCTCACAGCTCGAGAGGAGGGATCTTTCCCTGCGTGGTCGGGAAAGAATTCCCGGCGTTCCCGTCGCATCTCAAGAGGAGGCGCTCTCCACAGGAAAGGCAAGAGGAACTCCCGGGTCGTGCCACCATTCCCAGAGTCCCCCAGATGTCTCAGTCCATTCCAGGGAAACCTGTTTTCCCTGCACGGCCTCGACTTTCAAGCCGAGGATCGACTCACACGACGGTGGCACGTGGGACAGCCCTGTGGGAAAGCCTCGAGGGAATGCCACAGATCCCTTGATCCACGTGATGGGGAGCGTGAGACTGGTGCTACAGCTCGGGAGGAAAGTGCACGTGCATGCCCTTACTCGGGACGAGGACTGACTCCCCTGTGGATACTCCAGAAGTACCCCAAGATCCATGTCAGCACTCGAGAGGAATCCTCAGGTTCCGGCACCGACTCCCCACAAGATCTTAGGCCCCGCCATCGACGGAGAGGAATCCCGAGAGGCCCCCGAGCAACTTGCATGGGGACTGGCCTTTCCTGAGGCCACCAGAGCGGGTCCCTGAGGTCCCCGTTGTAACGCGAGAACACCTGCACCAACTCTAGAAAAAGCAGGAGGTTCTCCCCTCCAGGGGAGATGAGGCCCATTTCCTCTGAGGTGTCCCCAGTCTAATTACACCTAACCTCTGGAACTTCCAAAGGGTCCTTCACACCCTTGCTGCAACTCAAGAAGTTCCCCGACATACCCGTCTCCGCTCGAGAGGAAGCACGAGAGTCCCGCCCTCATCCAGAGGAGCCCCGTTTCCGCCTCATAGCTCGAGAAGAGAGACCTTTCCCTGCGTGGTCGGGAAAGAATTCCCGGCGTTCCCGTCGCATCTCAAGAGGAGGCGCTCTCCACAGGAAAGGAGAGAGGAACTCCAGGGTCGTGCCACCATTCTCAGAGTCTTCCAGATGTCTCAGTCCATTCCAGGGAAACCTGTTTTCCCTGCACTGCCTCGACTTTCAAGCCAAGGATCGACTCACACCTGGTGGCACGTGGGACACCCCTGTGGGAAAGCCTGGTGGGAAAGCCTCGTGGGAAAGCCTCATGGGAAAGCCTCGAGGGAAAGCCACAGATGCTTTGATCCACGCGAAGAGAAGCGTGACACTGCTGCTTCAGCTCGGGAGGAAATCACACGTGCATACCCCCACTCGAGACGAGGACTGACTCCCCTGGGGAGAGTCCAGAAGTACCCCAAGATCCACGTCAGCAGTGGAGAGGAATCCTCACGTTCAGGCACCGAATCTAAACAAGGTCTTAGGCCCCGGCATCGACGGGAGAGGAATCCCGAGAGGCCCGAGTAACTAGCATGGGGACTGGCCTTTCCTGAGGCCATCAGAGCGGGTCCCTGAGGTACCCGTCGTTAGTAAAGAGCACCTGCCGCAACTCGATAAAATCCAGGAGGTTCTCCCCTCCAGGCGAGATGAGGCCCATTTCCTCTGAGGCGTCCCCAGGCTAATCACACCTAAACTCTGGAACTTCCAAAACGTCCTTCACATTCTTGCTGCAACTCAAGAAGTTCCCGACATACCCGTCTCCACGCGAGAGGAAGCACGAGAGTCCCGCCCACATCCAGAGGAGCCCCGTTTCCGCCTCATAGCTCAAGAGGAGGGATCCTTTCCTGCGTGGTCAGGAAAGAATTCTCGGCGTTCCCGTCGCATCTCAAGAAGGACGCTTTACACAGGAAAGGCGTATGGAACTCCAGGGTCGTTCCACCAATCCAGCAGAGTCCCCCAGATGTCTCAGG
>NW_017205660.1:0-5193 GCF_001704415.2 Capra hircus
GAGCTTTCCCACAGGTCTGTCCCACGTGCCACCGTGGTGTGAGTCGATCCTCGGCCTTGAAGGTCGAGGCAGTGCAGGGAAAACAGGTTTCCCTGGAATGGACTGAGAAATCTGCGGACTCTGGGAATGGTGGCACGACCCTGGAGTCCCTCTCGCCTTTCCTGTGGAAAGGCCTCCTCTTGAGTTGCGACGGGAATGCGGGAATTCTTTCCCGACCACGCAGAGAAAGGACCCCTCCTTTCGAGCCAGAAGCGGAAACGGGCCTCCTCTGGATGTGGGCGGGACTCTCGTGCTTCCTCTCGAGTGGAGATGGGTATGTCGGGGAACTTCTTGAGTTGCATCAAGGGTGTGAAGGACCCTTTGGAAGTTCCAGAGTTAGGTGTGATTAGCCTCGAGACGCCTCAGCGGAAATGGCCTCATCTTGCCTGGAGGGGAGAACCTCCTGGATTTCCTCGAATTGCAGCAGGTGCCCTCGACTTACGACGGGGACCTCAGGGACCCGCTCTGGTGGCCTCAGGAAAGGCCAGTCCCCATGTGAGTTGCTCGGGCCTCTCCGGATTCCTCTCCCTTCGATGCCGGGGCCTAAGACCTTGTGTGGAGTCGGTGCCGGAACCGGAGGATTCCTCTCCAGTGCTGACATGGATCGTGGGGTACTTCTTGAGTCTCCCCAGGGGAGTCAGTCCTCGTCTTGAATGGGGGCATGCACGTGCGCTTTCCTCCCGAGCTGTAGCAGCAGTGTCACGCTTCCCTTCGCGTGGATCAAGGGATCTGTGGCTTTCCATCGAGGCTTTTCCCACGAGGCTTCCCACAGGGCCTGTCCCACGTGCCACCGTTGTGTGTAGTTCGATCGTCGGCTTGAAAGTCGGGGCAGTGCAGGGAAAACAGGTTTCCCTGGAATGGACTGAGACATCTGGGGGACTCTGGGAATGTGGAACGACCCTGGAGTTCCTCTCGCCTTTCCTGTGGAGAGCGCCTCCTCTTGAGATGCGATGGAACGCTTGGAATTCTTTGCCGATCACGCAGGGAAAGGATTCCACCTCTCGAGCTATCAGGCGGAAACGGGCTCCTCTGGATGTGGCGGGACTCTCGTGCTTCCTCTCGAGTGGAGACGGGTATGTCGGGGGAACTTCTTGAGTTGCAGCAAGGGTGTGAAGGACCCTTTGGAAGTTCCAGTTGTCAGATGTGATTAGCCTCGAGACGCCTCAGCGGAAATGGGCCTCATCTCTCCTGGAGCGGAGAACCTCCTGGATTTTCTCGAGTTGCGGCAGGTGCTCTCCACTTACGATGGGGACCTCAGGGACCCGCCCCTGGTTGCCTCAGGAAAGGTTAGTCCCCATGCAGTTGCTCGGGGGGCCTCTCGGGATTCCTCTCCCGTCGATGCCGGGCCTTAGACCTTGTTGGAGTCGGTGCCAGATCCTGAGGATTCCTCTCAGTGCTGACATGGATCTTGAGGTACTTCTGGAGTCTCCCCAGGGTAGACAGTCCTCGTCTCGAGTGGGGGCATGCACGTGCGATTTCCTCCCGAGCTGTAGCAGCAGTGTCACACTTCCCTTCGCGTGGATCAAGGGATTTGTGGCTTTTCCTCGAGGCTTTCCCAGGAGGCTTTTCCACGAGGCTTTCCTAGAGGCTGTCCCACGAGCCACCGTGGTGTGAGTCGATCCTCGGCTTGAAAGTCGAGACAGTGCAGGAAAAACAGGTTTCCCTGGAATGGACTGAGGCATCTGGGGGACTCTGGGAATGGTGGCACGACCCTGGAGTTCCTCTCTCCTTTCCTGTGGAGAGCGCCTCCTCTTGAGATGCGACGGGAAAGCCGGGAGTTTATTCCCGATCACGCAGGGAAGGATCCCTCCTCTCGAGCCAGGAGGCGGAAACGGGGCTCCTCTGGATGTGGCGGGACTCGCGTGTTTCCTCTCGATGGAAACGGGTATGTCGGGGAACTTCTTGAGTTGCAGCAAGGGTGTGAAAGACCCTTTGGAAGTTCCAGATGTTAGATGTGATTAGCCTCAAGTCGCCTCAGCGGAAATGGGCCTCATCTCGCCTGGAGGGGAGAACGTCCTGGAGTTTCTCTAGTTGTGGCAGGCACTCTCGACTTACGACGGGGACCTCAGGGACCCGCTCTGGTGGCCTCAGGAAATGCCAGTCCCCATTCGAGTTGCTCGGGGGCCTCTCGGGATTCCTCTCCCGTCGATGCCGGGGCCTAAGATCTTGTGTGGAATCGCTGCCGGAACCTGAGCATTCCTGTCTAGTGCTGACATGGATCTTGGGGTACTTCTGGAGTCTCCCCAAGGGAGTCAGTCCTCATCTCGAGTGGGGCCTGCACGTTCGCTTTCCTCCCGAGCTGTAGCAGCAGTGTCGAACTTACCTTCGCGTGGATCAAGGATCTGTGGCTTTCACTCGAGGCTTTCCCACGAGGCTTTTTTCCCACAGGGCTGTCCCACGTGCCACCGTGGTGCGAGTCGATCCTCGGCTTGAAAGTCGAGGCAGTGCAGGGAAAACCGGTTTCCCTGAAATGGACTGAGAAATCTGGGGTCTCTGGGAATGGTGGCACGACCCTGGAGTTCCTCTCGCCTTTCCTGTGGAGAGCGCCTCTTCTTGAGATGCAACGGGAACGCGGGGAATTCTTTCCCCCCACGCAGGAAAAGGATTCCTCCTCTCGAGCCTGGAGACGGAAATGGGGCTCCTCAGTTTGTGGCGGGACTCTCGTGCTTCCTCTCGAATGGAGACGGGTATGTCGGGGAACTTCTTGAGTTGCAGCAAGGGTGTGAGGGACCCTTTGTAAGTTCCAGATGTTAGATGTGATTAGCCTCAAGACGCCTCAGCGGAAATGGGCCTCATCTCGCCTGGAGGGGAGAACCTCTTGGATTTTCTCGAGTTGCGACAGGTGCTCTCGTCTTACGTCGGGGATCTCAGGGACCCGCTCTGGTGGCCTCAGGAAAGGCCAGTCCCCATGCGAGTTGCCGGGGGCCTCTCGGGATTCCTCTCCCGTCGATGCCGGGGCCTAAGAACTTGTGTGGAGTCGGTGCCAGAACCTGAGGTTTCCTCTCCAGTGCTGACATGGATCTTGGTACTTCTGGAGTCTCCCCAGGGAGTCAGTCCTCGTCTCGAGTGGGGGCATGCACCTGCGCTTTCCTCCGAGCTGTAGCAGCAGTGTCATGCTTCCCTTCTCGCGGATCAAGGGATCTGTGGCTTTCCCTTGAGGCTTTCCCTGGAGGCTTTCCCAGAATGTTTTCCACAGGGCTGTCCACTGGCACCGTGGTGGGAGTCGATCCTCGGCTTGAAAGTAGAGGCAGTGCAGGGAAAACAGGTTTCCCTGGAATGGACTGAGACATCTGGGGGACTCTGGAATGGTGGCACGACCCTGGAGTTCCTCTCGCCTTTCCTGTGGAGAGCGCCTCCCTTGAGATGCGACGGCAACGCGGGGAATTCTTTCCCCACGACGCAGGAAAGGATCCCTCCTCTCGAGCTAGGAGGCGGAAACGGGGCTCCTCTGGATGTGGGCGGACTCACGCGCTTCCTATGAGTGGAGACGGGTATGTCGCGGAACTTCTTGAGTTGGAGCAAGGTGTGAAGGACCCTTTGGAAGTTCCAGAGGTTAGGTGTGATTAGCCTCCAGAGGCCTCAGCGCAAATGAGCCTCATTTCGCCTGGAGGGAGAACCTCCTGGATTTTCTCGAGTTGCGGCAGGTGCTCTCGACTTACGACGGGACCTCAGGGACCCGCTCTGGTGGCCTCAGGAAAGCCCAGTCCCCATGCGAGTTGCTCGGGGGCCTCTCGGATTCCTGTCCCGTCGATGCCGGGCCTAAGACGATGTGTGGAGTCGGTGCCGGAACCTGAGGATTCCTCTCCAGTGCTGACATGGATCTTGGGTACTTCGGGAGTCTCCCCAGGGGAGTCAGTCCTCATTCGAGTGGGGGCATTGAAGAGCGCTTTCCTTCCGAGCTGTAGCAGCAGTGTCATTCTTCCCGTCGAGTGGATCAAGGGATCAGTGGCTTTCCCTCGAGGCTTTCCCATGAGGCTTTCTCACGAGGCTTTCCCACAGGGCTGTCCCACGTGCCACCGTGCTGTGAGTCGATCCTCGGCTTGAAAGTCGAGGCAGTGCAGGGAAAACAGGTTTCCCTGAAATGGACTGAGATATCTGGGGTACTCTGGGAATGGTGGCACGACCCTGGAGTTCCTCTCACCTTTCCTGTTGAGAGCGCCTCCTCTTGAGTTGTGACGGGAAGACCGGGAATTCTTTCCCGACCACGCAGGAAAGGATACCTCCTCTCTAGCTGTGAGGCGGAAACGGGGCTCCTCTGGATGTGGGCGGGACTCTCGTGCTTCCTCTCGAGTGGAGACAGGTATGTCGGGGAACTTCTTGAGTTGCAGCAAGGGTGTGAAGAACCCTTTGGAAGTTCCAGAGGTTTAGGTGTGATTAGCCTCGAGACGCCTCAGCGGAAATGGGCCTCATCTCGCCTGGAGGGGAGAACCTCCTGGATTTTTTCGAGTTGGGACAGGTGATATCGACTTAAGACGGGGACCTGAGGGACCCGCTCTGGTGGCCTCAAGAAAGGCCATTCCCCATGCGAGTTGCTCGGGGCCTCTCGGATTCCTCTCCCGTCGATGCCGTGGCCTAAGACCTTGTGTGGATTCGGTGCCGGAACCTGAGGATTCCTCTCCAGTGCTGACATGGATCTTGGCATCCTTAAAGGCGAGATGAGCCCCATTTCCGCTGAGGCGTCTCGAGGCTAATCACACCTAACCTCTGGAACTTCCAAAGGGTCCTTCACACCCTTGCTGCAACTCAAGAGTTCTCTGACATACCCGTCTACACTCGAGAGTATCAAGATCTTCCCGCCCACTTTCAGAGGAGCACTGTTTCCACCTCATAGCTCGAGAGGAGGGATCGTTTCCCTGCGTGGTCTGAAAGCATTCCCGGCGTTCCCGTCGCATCTCAAGAGGAGGCCTCTCCACAGGAAAGGCTAGAGAAACTCCAGGGTCGTTCCACCATTCCCAGAGTCCCCCAGATGTCTCTGTCAATTCCAGGGAAACCTGTTTTCCCTGCACTGCCTCGACTTTTAAGCCGAGGATCGACTCACACCACGCGGCACGTGGGACAGCCCTGAGGAAAATCCTCGTGGGAAAGCCTCATTGGAAAGCCTCGAGGGAAGCTGCAGATCCCTTGATACATGCTAAGGGAAGTGTGACACTGCTT
>NW_017205661.1:0-5193 GCF_001704415.2 Capra hircus
CGGTATGTCGACGAACTTCTTTAGTTTTAGCAACTGTGTGAAGGACCTTTGGAAGTTCCAGAGGTTGTGGTGTGATTAGCCTCGAGACGCCTCAGTTAAATGGGCCTCCTCTCCCCTGGAGGGGAGAACCTCCTGGCATTTTCTGAGTTGGCGCAGGTGCTCTCCACTTACGATGGGGACCTCAGGGACCCACTTTGGTGGCCTTAGGAAAGGCCAGTCCCCATGCGAATTGCTCCGGGGCCTCTCGGGATTCCTCTCCCGTCGATGCGGGGCCTAAGACCTTGTGTGGAGTCGGTGCCGGAACCTGAGGATTCCTCTCCAGTGCTGACATGGAACTTGAGGTACTTCTGGAGTCTCCCCAGGGGAGTCAGTCCTCGTCTCGAGTGGGGGCATGCACGTGCGCTTTCCTCCCGAGCTGTAGCAGCAGTGTCACGCTTCCCTTCGCTTGATCAAGGATCTGTGGCTTTCCTCGAGGCTTTCCCAGGCTTTCCCACGAGGCTTTCCCACAGGGTTGTCCCACGTGCCACCATGGTGTGAGTCGATCCTCGCTTGAAAGTCGAGGCAGTGCAGGGAAAACAGGTTTCCCTGGAATGCACTGAGACATCTGGGGGACTCTGGGAATGGTGGCACGACCCCGGAGTTCCTCTCTCCTTTCCTGTGGAGAGCGCCTCCTCTTGAGATGCGACCGGAACGCCAGGAATTCTTTCCCGACCACACAGGGAAAGATCCCTCCTCTCGAGCTATGAGGCGGAAACGGGGCTCCTCTGGATGTGGGCGGGACTCTCGTGCTTCCTCTCGAGTGGAGACGGGTATGTCGGGAACTTCTTGAGTTGTAGCAAGGGTGTGAAGGACCCTTTGGAAGTTCCAGAGGTTAGGTTTAATTAGCCTGGGGATGCCTCAGAGGAAATGGGCCTCCTCTCCCCTGGAGGGGAGAACCTCCTGCATTTTCTTGAGTTGGTGCAGGTGCTCTCGACTTACGACGGGGTCCTCAGGGACCGCTCTGGTGGCCTCAGGAAAGGCCAGTCCCCATGCGAGTTGCTCGGGGGCCTCTCGGGATTTCTCTCCGTCGATGCCGGGGCCTAAGACCTTGTGTGGAGTCGGTGCCGGAACCTGAGGATTCCTCTCCAGTGCTGACATAGATCTTGGGTACTTCTGGAGTCTCCCCAGGGGAGTCAGTCCTCGTCTCGAGTGGGGCATGCAGGTGCGCTTTCCTCCTGAGCTGTAGCAGCAGTGTCACGCTTCTCTTCGCATGGATCAAGGGATCTGTGGCTTTCCCTCAAGGATTTCCCAAAGGGCTGTCCCACGTGCCACCGTGGTGTGAGTGGATCCTCGTCCTGAAATTCGAGGCAGTGTAGGGAAACAGGTTTCCCTGGAATGGACTGAGACATCTGGGGGACTCTGGGAATTGTGGCACGACCCTGGAGTTCCGCTCGCCTTTCCTGTGGAGAGTGCCTCCTCTTGAGATGCGACGGGAACGCCGGGAATTCTTTCCCGACCAATCAGGCAAAGGATACCTCCTCTCGTGCTAGGAGGCGGAAACGGGGTTCCTCTAGATGTGGGCGGGACTCTCGTGCTTCCTCTCGAGTGAAGACGGGTATGTCGGCGAACTTCTTTAGTTTTAGCAAGTGTGTGAAGGGCCCTTTGGAAGTTCCAGAGGTTTGGTGTGATTAGCCTCGAGACGCCTCAGCGGAAAGGGCCTCATCTCGCCTGGAAGGGAGAACCTCCTGGATTTTCTCGAGTTGGGCAGGTGCTCTCGACTTACAACGGGGACATCAGGATCCCGCTCTGGTGGCCTCAGGAAAGGCAGGTCCCCATACGAGTTGCTCGGGGCCTCTCGGGATTCCTCTCCGTCGATGCCGGGGCCTAAGTCCTTGTGTGGAGTCTGTTCCGAACCTGAGGATTCCTCTCCAGGGCTGACATGGATCTTGGGGTACTTCTGTAGTCTCCCCAGGGGAGTCAGTCCTGGTCTCGAGTGTGGACATGCAGAGCGCTTTCCTCCGAGCTGTAGCAGCAGTGTCACGCTTCCCTTCGCTTGGATCAAGGGATCTGTGGCTTTCCCTCGAGGCTTTCCCATGAGGCTTTCCCACCAGGCTTTCCAACGATGCTTTCCCCCAGTGATGTCCCACGTGCCACCGTGGTGTCAGTCGATCCTCGGTTTGAAAGTCGAGGCAGTGCCGGGGAAACAGGCTTCCCTGGAATGGACTGAGACATCTGGGGGACTCTGGGAATGGTGGCACGACCCTGGAGTTCCTCTCGCCTTTCGTGTCGACAGCGCCTCCTCTTGAGATGCGACGGGAACGCCGGGAATTCTTTCCCGACCACGCAGCAAAAGGATCCCTCCTCTCGAACTTGGAGGCAGAAACGGGGCTCCTCTGGATGTGGGCGTGACTCTCGTGCTTCCTCTCGTGTGGAGACGGGTATGTGGGGAACTTCTTGAGTTGCAGCAAGGGTGTGAAGGATCCTTTGGAATTCCAGAGGTTAGGTGTGTTTAGAGTCGAGACGCCTTAGCGGAAATGGGCCTCATCTCCCCTGGAGGGGAGAATCTCCTTGGATTTTTTCGAGTTGCGGTACGTGCTCTCGCCTTACGACGGGGACCACTGGGACCCGCTCTGGTGGCCTCAGGAAAGGCCAGTCCCCCTTGCGAGTTGCTCGGGGGCCTCTCGGGATTCCTCTCCCGTCGATGCCAGGGCCTAAGACCTTGTGTGGAGTCGGTGCCTGCCGGGTCCAGCCCCGGTGGATCCAGGGAATTCGAAGGGTGGACGGCGTTGGCGTGGAAAGACTTGTTTGTTTATTAATGTAAGATTAGATTAAGAAACTATAGTGTAGTAAGAAGATTAAGTGGAGGAAGAGGGCTGAATAGCTTGGTTTACGCGGAAGGCCAATAAAATTCCAGACAAGGAATTTGCCACCATCTACGTTGGGCCACCGGCGCCCGCTTGAATATCTAAGGGTGCCTCGCCTTAAAGCTCCCTTTCGTGCGGGTCTTAACAGCCGGGGCAAGTAAGTAGACCTGGCGAGCCTCCGCGCCCAGATGGAGATTCAGCCTGAAGTTAAAGTAAGAGCAGAGAGAGGGAAGGGGAGAGAAGAAGAGAGAGAGAGAGACATGGGGGGAGCCAGAGTCCCAAGAAACCAGGCCGAGAGACTAGTTCGAGAAACTGGCCCCCATCCTTTATTGTTCAGAAGGCCTTTTATACTTTTGATAAAACACGGAGATCAATGGGTAACACAAAATTATGTAGCGTTCGCAACCCAGATTCTTTCCGTATATCATTTTGTATACAAAAGGTCTCAGGTGATTTACATTATCTTTTGGCCAAGAGGCTTGTTAACACTTTTTGGCTCTCTTCCTTAATGAATGTTAATTTTGTTTCCCCTGAAGTGTTTTTTTTTTTTTAATCTGCATCTCCTTAAAGCATTAAAGTTACATCTCTATAGAACAAAGGTGGGAGTGGGATATAACAAAGAAGGTACTTAACTCAAAGATCTAATGTTGCTAATACCAGGTCTACTACTTGTTTTTCTATATACCAACTATATCTAAAAATAAAGGATATGAAAATTTGGCAGCAAGCATTGACCCAAAAAATGAAACCATTAATCAGTCCTATTCTAAAGATTTTGACTCCTCGGAAGCTCCTACATTCCTAGGATGTTTTAAGCTTCCTGTGCCTCCTGCGGTCAGGAGGCCTCAAACAATCACATGCGCAGCTGTACGAGTCCTGCAGGCAGGCCTAGAAAGCCATCGGAGGGGTTTTTGGATTGAAACACTCTTTCAAATGCAGAAGACTAAAGCCCTGAATTGAATTTTTCCAGAAAATGTCAGAAGAGTGGGAAAAACAGAGCACAAAAGCCGGCAGATTTTAGTTGGGGTACGTGCTTAGGAATTTGCAGAGGGGTCCCTGAAGTCTGAGCACGCCTTGCATATGTCAGCTTCCTTCCTCATGACCTTGTCATGGGCAGGATTCCTCACAACTGGCTCCCAGCAGGTGCCGGAACCTGAGGATTCCTCTCCAGTGCTGACATGGATCTTGGGGTACTTCTGGAGTCTCCCCAGGGGAGTCAGTCCTCGTCTCGAGTGGGGGCATGAACGTGCGGTTTCCTCTCGAGGCTGTAGCAGCAGAGTCACGATTCCCTTCGCGTGGATCAAGGGATCTGTGGCTTTCTCTCGAGGCTTTCCCACGAGGCTTCCCACAGGGCTGTCCACGTGCCACCGTGTGTGAGTCGATCCTCGGCTTGAAGGTGGAGGCAGTGCAGGGAAAACAGGTTTCCCTGGAATGGACTGAGACATCTGGGGGACTCTGGGAATGGTGGCACGATCCTGGAGTTCCTCTCCCCTCTCCGGTGGAGACCGACTCCTCTTGAGATGTGACAGGAACGCCGGAATTCTTTCCCGACCACGTAGGGAAAGGATCCCTCCTCTCGAGCTAGGAGGCGGAAACGGGGCTCCTCTGGATGTGGGCGGGACTCTCGTGCTTCCTCTCGAGTGGAGACGGGTATGTCGGGGAACTTCTTGAGTTGCAGCAAGGGTGTGAAGGACCCTTTGAAAGTTCCAGAGGTTAGGTGTGTTTAGACTCGAGACGCCTCAGCGGAAATGGGCCTCATCTCGCCTGGAGGGAGAACCTCCTGTATTATCTCGAGTTGAAGCATGTGCTCTCGACTTAGGACGGGGAACTCAGGGACCCGCTCTGGTGGCCTCAGGAAAGGCCAGACCCATGCGAGTTGCTCGGTGGCCTCTCGGGATTCCTCTCCCGTCGATGCTGTGGCCAAGGCCTTGTGTGGAGTCGGTTCCGGAACCTGAGGATTTCTCTCCAGTGCTGACATGGATCTTGGGGTACTTCTGGAGTCTCCCCAGGGGAGTCAGTCCTCGTCTTGAGGGAGGCATGCACGTGCGCTTTCCTCCCGAGCTGTAGCAGCAGTGTCGCGCTTCCCTTCGCGTGGATCAAGGGATCTGTGGCTTTCCCTCGAGGCTTTCCCACGGGGCTTTCCCACAGGGATGTCCCACGTGCCACAGTGGTGAGAGTCGATCCTCGCTTGAAAGTCGAGGCAGTGCAGGGAAAACAGGTTTCCCTGGAATGGACTGAGACATCTGGGGGACTCTGGGAATGGTGGCACCACCCTGGAGTTCCTCTCGCCTTTCCTGTGGAGAGCGCGCCTCCTCTTGAGATGCGACGGAACGCCGGGAATTCTTTCCCG
>NW_017205662.1:0-5193 GCF_001704415.2 Capra hircus
TGAGGATATCAGAGCGGGATCCCTGAGATCCCGGTCATAAGTCGAGAGCACCTGCACCAACTCGAGAAATTCCAGGAGGTTCTCCCCTCCAGGCGAGAAGAGGCCCATTTCCTGAGGCGTCCCCAGGCTAATCACACCTAAACTCTGGAACTTCCAAAACGACCTTCACATCCTTGCTGCAACACAAGAAGTTCCCCGACATACCCGTCTCCACTCGAGAGGAAGCACGAGAGTCCCGCCCACATCAGAGGAGCCCCGTTTCCGCCTCATAGCTCGAGAGAAGGGATCTTTCCCTGCATGGTCGGGAAAGAATTCCTGGGTTCCCGTCGCATCTCAAGAGGAGGCGCTCTCCACTGGAAAGGATAGAGGAACTCCAGGGTCGTGCCACCATTCCCAGAGCCTTCCAAGATTTCTCAGTCCATTCCAGGGAAACCTGTTTTCCCTGCACTGCCTCGACTTTCAAGCGAGGATCGACTCACATCACGGTGGCACGTGGGACAGCCTGTGGGAAAGCCTGGTGGGAAAGCCTGGTGGGAAAGCTCATGGAAAGCCTCGAAGGAAAGCCACAGATCCTTGATCCACGCAAAGGGAAGCGTGACAAGCTGCTACAGCTCGGGAGGAAAGCGCACGTGCATGCCCCCACTCGAGACGAGGACTTTCTCCCCAGGGGAGACTCCAGAAATCCCCCAAGCTCCATGTCAGCACTGGAGAGGAATCCTCAGGTTCCGGCACCGACTCCAAACAAGGTCTTAGGACCCGGCATCGACGGAGAGGAATCCCAAGAGGCCCCCACGCTTCTCGCATGGGACTGGCCTTTCCTGAGGCCACCAGAGCGGGTCCCTGAGGTCCCCGTCGGAAGTCGAGAGCACCTGCCACAACTCGAGAAAATCCAGGAGGTTCTCCCCTCCAGGCGAGATGAGGCCCATTTCCGCTGAGGAGTCTCGAGGCTAATCACACCTATCCTCTGGAACTTCCAAAGGGTCCTTCACACCCTTACTGCAACTCAAGAAGTTCCTCGACATACCCGTCTCCACTCGAGAGGAGCACGAGAGTCCCGCCCAAATCCAGTGGAGCCCCGTTTCCGCTACTAGCTCGAGAGGAGGGATCCTTTCCCTGCTGGTCGGGAAAGAATTCCCGGCGTTCCCGTCGCATCTCAAGAGGAGGCGCTCTCCACAGAAAAGGCGAGAGGAACTCCAAGGTCTTGCCACCATTCCAAGAGTCCCCCAGATGTCTCAGTCCATTCCAGGGAAACCTGTTTTCCCTGCACTGCCTCGAATTTCAAGCCGAGGATCGACTCACACTACGGTGGCACGAGGGACAGCCCTGTGGGAAAGCCTCGTGGCAAAGCCTGTGTGAAAGCCTCGAGGGAAAGCCACAGATCCCTTGATCCACGCGAAGGGAACCGTGACACTGCTGCTACAGCTCTGGAGGAAACCGCACCTGCCTGCCCCCACACGAGACGAGGACTGACTTCCCTGTGGAGACTCCAGAAGTAGCCCAAGATCCATGTCAGCACTGGAGAGGAATCCTCAGGTTCCGGAACCGACACCGAACAAGGTCTTAGGCCTGGGCATCGATGGGAGAGGAATCCCGAAAGGAGAGCAACTCGCATGGGGAATGGCCTTTCCTGAGGCCACCAGAGCGGGTCCCTGAGGACCCCGTCGTAAGTCGAGAGAGCGCCTGCCGCAACTCGAGAAAATCCAGGAGGTTCTCCCTTCCAGGCGAGATGAGGCCCATTTCTGCTGAGATGTCTCGAGGCTAATCACACCTAACCTCTGGAAGTTCCAAAGGGTCCTTCACACCCTTTCTGCAACTCAAGAAGTTCCCCGACATACCCGTTTCCACTCGAGAGGAAGCACGAGAGTCCCGCCCACATCCAGAGGAGCCCGTTTCCGCCTCCTAGCTCGAGAGGAGGGATCCTTTCCCTGCGTGGTCGGGAAAGAATTCCGGCGTTCCCGTCACATCTCAAGAGGGGGCGCTCTCCACAGGAAAGGCGAGAGGAACTCCAGGGTCGTGCCACCATTCCCAGATCCTCCAGATGTCTCAGTCCATTCCACGGAAGCCTGATTTCCCGGCACTGCCTCGACTTTCAAGCCGAGGATCAACTGACACCACGGTGGCACGTGGGACATCACTGTAGGAAAGCCTCGTGGGAAAGCCTGGTGGGAAAGCGTCATGGGAAAGCCTCGTGGAAAGCCTTGAAGGAAAGCCACCGATCCTAGGATACACGGGAAGGGAAGCGTGACACTGCTGCTACAGCTTGGGAGGAAAGCGCACGTGCATGCCCCACTCGAGACGAGGACTGACTCCCCTGGGGAGAATCCAGAAGTACCCCAAGATGCATGTCAGCCCTGGAGAGGAATCCTCAGGTTCCGGCCCCGACTCCACACAAGGTCTTAGGCCCTGGCATCGATGGGAGAGGAACAGCGACAGGCCCTCTAGCAACTCGCATGGGGACTGGCCTTTCCTGAGGTCACCAGAGCGGGTCCATGAAGTCCCCGTCGTAAGTCAAGAGCACCTGCCGCAACTCGGTAAAATCCAGGAGGCTCTCCCCTGCAGGCGAGATGAGGCCCGTTTCCACTGAGGTGTCTCGAGGCTAATCACACTTGACCTCTGGAACTTCCAAAGAGTCTTTCACAGCCATGCTGCAACTCAAGAAGTTCCCCGACATACCCGTTTCCACTCAAGAGGAAGCACGAGGGTCCCGGCCACGTCCAGAGGAGCTCCGTTTCCGGCTCATAACTCGAGAGGACGGATCCTTTCCCTGCTTGGTCGGGAAAGAATTCCCGGCATTCCCATCGCATCTCAAGAGGAGGCGCTCTCCAAAGGAAAGGGAGAGGAAATGCAGGGTCGTGCCACCATTCCAAGTCTCCCCCAGATATCTCAGTCCGTTCCACAGGAACCTGTTTTCCCTGCACTGCCTTGGCTTTCATGCCGAGGATCGACTCACACCACCGTGACACGTGGGACAGCCCTGTGGGAAAGCCTCGTGGGAAAGACTCGAGGAAAGCCACAGATCCCTTGGTCCACGCAAGGGGAAGCGTGACACTGCTGCTACAGCATGGGAGGAAAGGGCACGCTCATGCCCCACTCGAGACGAGGCCCGACTCCTTTGTGGAGACTCCAGAAGTACCCCAAAATCCATGTCAGCACTGGAGAGGAATCCTCAGCTTCCGGCCCCGACTCCACACAAGGTCTTAGGCCCGGCATCGACGGGAGAGGAATCACGAGAGGCCCCCTAGCAACACGCATGATAACTGGCCTTTCCTGCGGCCGCCAGAGCGGGTCCCTGAATCCCTGTCGTAACTCGAGAGCACCTGCTGAAACTCGGGAATATCCAGGAGCCTCTCCGTTCCAGGCGACATGAGGCCCATTTCCGCTGAGGCATCTCGAGACTAACACACCTAACCTCTGGAACTTCCAATGGGTCCTTCACACCCTTGCTGCAACTCAAGAAGTTCCCGACATACCCGTTCCTCTTCACGTTCTGCCATAATGGTGGTGTCATCTGCATATCTAAGTTGATTGATATTTCTACCGGCAATCTTGATTCCAGCTTATGTATCTTCCATCCCAGCATTTTTTCATGATGTACTCTGCATAGAAGTTAAATAAACAGGGTGACAATACAGCCTTGACATACTCCTTTTCCTTTTTGGAACCAGTCTGTTGTTCCATGTCCTGCTCTAACTGTTGCTTCCTGACCTTCATCCAGATTTCTCAAGAGGCAGGTTAGGTGGTCTGGTATTCCCATCTCTTTCAGAATTGTGGCTAAAACAACAGTAAAAGGACCTTTCCGATGTCAGGCCAAGGAATTGTGTTTCCAGTCATTGAGCCACACCTGATCACTGAGCACAAATTCATGAATCTGTTCCTCAAGGGGGAATGATATTCTTTTTTATACAAACTTAGTTACCTGATTTATTACCTTACCTAATTGTTCCATCTGCTGTGAAATCCCACCCCTTACTTGTGGCAAATCTGCTAACACCTGCCTCACTGTGGGAGGGGGTCTCCCATAGAAAATTTCATAAGGACAACAACTGTGGGAACGTGCGGTTACCCGTAATATGAGTAAGTCTGCCGGAAGCAAGCCCATCCACGTACAGTCAGTCTCTATGATCCATTTTGAAAGTGTCTCTTCAAGAGTTTGGTTGTTTCTTTCCACCATTCCAGAACACTGGGGCCTATATGCTGTATGTAATTTCCACTGATATTTAGAGCTTCACATACCTGTTAATTAACGCGGCTACAAAGACAGGGCCATTGTCGGATTCTATACTGGTTGGAAACCCAAGTCTGGAATTATTTCTCAAATCAGCGAGCTACTTCATTTTCTTTTTCAGATCAGGTAGGGAAGGCCTCTGCCCAACCGGAGAAGGTACCTACTATTCTAGTAAGTCATGATAACAGGTGACTGCCTTTGCTTCCCGAAGGACACTCGCTTTCCCTGCATCCTGAGAACTCCACGTCTCAGCCAGTTGGAAAAGCGCTTCTTGGAGGTCATTATTCAGGGGCAACTTCCCCTGGAGCCCGGGCCATAGGGAGCGGCTCCACACTCCCAGGGAAAGGCAGAGCCACAGCCACACATCTGTCCCATCCCCTTTGCTCTGTAGGAGAGCTCTAGTGAGCCTAGGTCTGTCAGGAAAATTCTTGGCTCCTATGGGGACACATTCTATGTGTGAAACTGCATCCAGGACCTAGGGGCCACAGGGCGCCTGTTTCTCTCGGGGGCGGAGGGTGGGGGGCCTGAAGCAGTGCGGCCCAGCAACAGCTTCCACATCCATCCAATTGCTCTTTTCTTACCTCTGATAGAACTAGCTTTGTTCCAGTTTGGCAATTTGGAGGCAAGCGGGCCCCACTTCCTCCCCAAGGAGGCAGGGACCTACTTTGAGTGGAAAAGGCCCTCACGGAGCTGAACCCAGGAAGGCACCCAGTCATGTCTGACACATTCCTGCATCCTGCTTCTTCATGAGCAATACCGCTATAAGCTAGGCATGTCTTTCCAAGGCTCAGAAAGGACAGGGGAGATGCATGGTGCTGCCTCTGGAATTTCGGTCCTCTGAGCAGACCTGGAGGTCTCCCTTGAAGGAGCTAACCAGTTTCTTCCAAATACAGGCTTGCAACACACACTGGGTGGCTGCCTCTTCTTCCCTGAAGGACGATCACTTTCCCCGCATCCTGTGAACTCTG
>NW_017205663.1:0-5193 GCF_001704415.2 Capra hircus
GTGAGAGCAGCCCTGCCATGGGGAAGCAGGCTGCGGAGTGTGTCTGAGGGGGCCAGGTGTCATGCTGGGGTAACCTGGTCGAGGGACCTTGCACCTCCAATGGACCCCAGGCAAGGAGTTGCAGGCCACCACCTTGCTTCTGAAATCCCAAAATGGGGAGCAAAGCTCGCTCTGTCAGAGGGAAGAAAACAGCAACAGGATGGATTTTCAAGCAGTTGCTAGGCTGTACTGCGTTAGGGCCTCCAAGGAAGGAAAATGCGAATTTAGCCCCTACGACTGGTATCCAGGTGGGCTCCCAGGATGATTTCCCCGCAGGATCCAAGAACGTTCCAGACAGACCTGGGCTCACTAGCTCCCTCCTGCAGAGGAAACATGATAGAACAGCTGTTTGGAGGTTGCTTTGACTTCCCCTGGGAGGGTAGGATCCCTCCTGGGTGCAGGGCCTCAGGGCCATTGCCGCTGAGAAAATGCCCTCTAAGCCAGACCTTTGCAGCCTTGTATGACTCAGCACGGAGGAGACTGGAAAAGCTCTCTTCCTTGGAGGAAGGAAAGGCAGCCCCAGAGAGTGTGTTTTTCACACCTGTATCTTGCAGCAAGTGTTTGGCGTCTCAGACGTCAGACCTCCAGGCCTGCTCCAAGGGCCTCAGTTCCAGAGTCAGGGCGTGTGTCTCCCTGCATTTTTCTGAGCCTTGGGAACACATTCCTAGGTCAGAAACAGTCCTGCCCATGGGGAAGGAGGCTGCGGGAGTGTGTCTGAGGGGGTCGGGTGCCATGCTGGGGTCCAATAGACCCGGTACCTCCAATAGACCCAGGACAACAGCGGTGGGGCTCCCCCTGGCTTCCGAAATGCCAAAGCGAGAAGCAAAGCTAGCTCTATCAGAAGGAAGAAAGAGCAATCGGATGGATGTTCAGGCTGTTGCTGGCCGCACCACTTCAGGGTCCCCCCGAGAGGAACAGGCGCCCTGTGGCCCCTAGGTCCGATATGCAGGTTAACACACAGGGTGTGTCCCCATAGGAGCCAAGAATTTTCCTGACAGACTAGGCTCACTAGAGCTCTCTACAGGGCAAAAGGGGTAGAACAGACTGTGGATGTGACTCTGCCTTTCCCAGCGAGCATGGGGCCCTCCCTATGGCCCCGGGGCTCCAGGGAAATTGTCCGAAAAATGACCTCCAAGAAGCGCTTTTCCAGCAGGCTGGGATGCAGAGTTCACAGGATGCGGGGAAAGTGATCGTCCTTCAGGGAAGAAGAGGCAGCCACCAGTGTGTGTTTGCAAGCCTGTATTTGGAAGAAACTGGTTAGCTCCTTCAAGGGGAGACCTCCAGGTCTGCTCAGAGGACCGAAATTCCAGAGGCAGCACCATGCATCTCCCCTGTCCTTTCTGAGCCTTGGAAAGACATTCCTAGCTTATAGGGTATTGCTCATGAAGAAGCAGGATGCAGGAATGTGTCAGACATGACTGGTGCCTTCCTGGGTTCAGCTCCGTGAGGGGCCTTTCCACTCAAAGTAGGTCCCATGCCTCCTTGGGGAGGAAGTGGGGGCCCGCTTGCCTCCAAATTGCCAAAGGCTGGAACAAAGCTAGTTCTATCAGAGGTAAGAAAAGAGCAATTGGATGGATGTGGAAGCTGTTGCTGGGCCGCACTGCTTCAGGCCCCCACCCCTCCGCCCCCGAGAGAAACAGGCGCCCTGTGGCCCTAGGTCCTGGATGCAGTTTCACACATAGAATGTGTCCCCATAGGAGCCAAGAATTTTCCTGACAGACCTAGGCTCACTAAGAGCTCTCCTACAGAGCAAAGGGGATGGGACAGATGTGTGGCTGTGGCTCTGCTTTCCTGGGAGTGTGGACCCGCTCCCTATGGCCCTGGGCTCCAGGGGAAGTTGCCCCTGAATAATGACGCTCCAAAGAAGCGCTTTTCCAACTGGCTGAGACGTGGAGTTTCTCAGGATGCAGGGAAAGCGAGTGTCCTTCGGGGAAGCAAGGCAGTCACCTGTTATCATGACTTACTAGAATAGTAGGTACCTTCTCCGGTTGGGCAGAGGCCTTCCCTACCTGATCTGAAAAAGAAAATGAAGTAGCTCGCTGATTTGAGAAAATAATTCCCAGACTTGGGTTTCCAACCAGTATAGAATCCGACAATGGCCCTGTCTTTGTAGCCACGTTAATTAACAGGTATGTGAAGCTCTAAATATCAGTGGAAATTACATACAGCATATAGGCCTCAGGGGAAATGGGCCTCATCTCGCCTGGAGGGGAGAACCTCCTGGATTTTACCCAGTTGCGGCAGGTGCTCTCGAGTTACGACGGGGACCTCAGGGACCCGCTCTGGTGGCCTCAGGAAAGGCCAGTCCCATGCGAGTTACCAGGGGGCCTCTAGGGATTCCTCTCCCATCGATGCCGGTGCCTAAGACCTTGTGTGGAGTCGGGGCCAGACCCTGAGGATGCCTCTCCAGTGCTGACATGAGTCTTTCCGTACTTCTGGAGTCTCGCCACGGGATTCAGTCCTCATCTCATGTGGGGGCATGCACCTGCCATTTCCTCACGAGCTGTAGCAGCAGTGTCACGCTTTCTGACGTGTGGATCAAGGGATCTGTCGCTTTCCATTGAGGTTTCACACGAGGCTTTCCAACAGGGCTGTCCCACGTGCCACGGTGGTGTGAGTCGATCCTCGCGTGAACGTCGAGGCAGTGCAGGGAAAACAGGTTCTTCTGGAATGGACTTAGACATCTGGGGGACTCTTGGAATGCTGGCAAGGCCCTGGAGTCCCTCTCGCCTTTCCTGTGGAGATCTCCTCCTCTTGAGATGCGACGGGAACACGGGGAATTCTTTCCCACCACGCAGGGAAAGAATCCCTCCTCTCAGCTAGGAGGCGGAAACGGGGCTCCTCTGGATGTGGGCGGGACTGTTCTGCTTCCTCTCGAGTGGAGACGGGTATGTCGGGGAACTTCTTGAGTTGCAGCAAGGGTGTGAAGGACCTTTGGAAGTTCCAGAGGTTAGGTGTGATTAGCCTCGAGACGCCTCAGCGGAAATGGGCCTCATCTCGCCTGGAGGGCAGAACCTCCTGGATTTTCTCGAGTTACAGCAGGTGCTCTCGACATACGACGGGGACCTCAGGGACCCGGTGTGGTGGCCTCAGGAAAGGCCAGTCCCCATACAAGTTGCTCGGTGGCCTCTCGGGATTCCTCTCCGTCGATACCGGGGCCTAAGACCTTGTGTGGAGTCGGTGCCGGAACCTGAGGATTCCTCTCCAGTGCTGACATGGATCTTGGGGAACTTCTGGAGTCTCCCCAGGGGAGTCAGTCCTCGTCTCGAGTGGAGGCATGCAGGTGCGCTTTCCTCCCAAGCTGTAGCAGCAGTGTCACGCTTCCCTTCGCGTGGATCAAGGGATCTGTGGCTTTCCCTCGAGGCTTTCCACGAGGCTTTCCCACAGGGCTGTCTCACGTGCCACCGTGGTGTGAGTCGATCCTCGGCTTGAAAGTCGAGGCAGTGCAGGGAAACAGTTTTTCCCTGGAATGGACTGAGACATCTGGGTGACTCTGCTAATTGTGGCACGACCCTGGAGTCCCTCTCGCCTTTCCTGTGGAGAGCACCTCCTCTTGAGATGCGACGGGAACGCAGGAAATTCTTTCCCGACCACGCAGGAAAGGATCCCTCCTCTCGAGCTAGGAGGCGGAAACGGGGCTCCTCTGGATGTGGGCGGGACTCTCGTGCTTCCTCTCGAGTGGAGACGGGTATGTCGGAGAAATTCTTGAGTTGCAACAAGGGTGTGAAGGACCCTTTGGAAGTTCCAGACGTTAGGTGTGATTAGCCTCGAGACGCCTCAGCGGAAATGGGCCTCATCTCGCCTGGAGGGGAGAACCTCCTGGATTTTCTTGAGTTGCGGCAGGTGCTCTCGACTTACGACGGGGACCTCAGGGACCCGCTCTGGTGGCCTCAGGAAAGGCCAGTCCCCATCGAGTTGCTCGGGGCTCTCGGGATTCCTCTCCGTCGATGCTGGGCCTAAGACCTTGTGTGGAGTCGGTGCCGGAACCTGAGGATTCCTCTCCAGTGCTGACATGGATCTTGGGGTACTTCTGGAGTCTCCCAGGGGAGTCAGTCCTCGTCTCGAGTGGGGCATGCACGTGCGCTTTCCTCCCGAGCTGTAGCAGCAGTGTCACGCTTCCCTTCGCGTGGATCAAGGGATCTGTGGCTTTCCTCGAGGCTTCCCACGAGGCTTTCCCACAAGACGAGCTTTCCGACAGGGCTGTCCCACGTGCCACCGTGGTGTGAGTCGATCCTCGGCTTGAAAGTCGAGGCAGTGCAGGGAAACAGGTTTCCTGGAATGGACTGAGACATCTGGGGGACTCTGGGAATGGTGGCACGACCTGGAGTTCCTCTCCTTTCCTGTGGAGAGCGCCTCCTCTTGAGATGCGACGGGAACGCCGGGAATTCTTTCCCGACCACGCAGGGAAAGGATCCTCCTCTCGAGCTAGGAGGCGGAAGGGGCGCTCCTCTGGATGTGGGCGGGACTCTCGTGCTTCCTCTCGAGTGGAGACGGGTATGTCGGGGAACTTCTTGAGTTGCAGCAAGGGTGTGAAGGACCCTTTGGAAGTTCCAGAGGTAGGTGTGATTAGCCTGAGACGTTCAGCGGAAATGGGCCTCATCTCGCCTGGAGGGGAGAACCTCCTGGATTTTCTCGAGTTGCGGCAGGTGCTCTCGACTTACGACGGGGACTTCAGGGACCGCTCTGGTGGCTCAGGAAAGGCCAGTCCCCATGCGAGTTGCTCGGGGCCTCTCGGATTCCTCTCCCGTCGATGCCGGGGCCTAAGACCTTGTGTGGAGTCGTTGCTGAACCTGAGGATTCCTCTCCAGTGCGACATGGATCTTGGGTACTTCTGGAGACTCCCCAGGGGGAGTCAGGCCTCGTCTATAGTGGGGGCATGCACGTGCACTTTCCCTCCGAGCTGTAGCAGTGTCACACGCTTCACTTCGCGTGGATCAAGGGATCTGTGGCTTTCCCTCGAGGCTTTCCCACGAGGCTTTCCCACTTTCCCACGCGGCTTTCCGACAGGGCTGTCCCACGTGCCACCGTGGTGAGAGTCGATCCTCGGCTTGAAAGTCGAGGCAGTGCAGGAAAAAAGGTTTCCCTGGAATGGACTGAGACATCTGGGGACTCTGGAAATGGTGGCACGACGCCTGGAGTTCCTCTCCTTTCCTG
>NW_017205664.1:0-5192 GCF_001704415.2 Capra hircus
ATATTACATGTCTAATTTGCTAGAAAATAATTCTGTAATATAGAAAAAATTGAGTACATTATCACTTCACTTATAAACAGTATTGTAGAATTAAAAATGAATGAATGGCAGTATCAACATACAATTTCTCTACAAACATTGAAAAAATATTCCTGCACCACATAAATCTTCAAGCACAGTAGATTCAGTAGACTTGGAATACTACAAAAAAAATATTTTCACATCTTAAGATCAACTCTACATTTTACTTTTTTAAAGTCAATGTTCAGAAACCTACATTAAAAAAAAAATATGTATGGACTATTTGACTGACCATAAGTCATAGAAACATAAGCTACAACTCTATTTTGTGAAAACCTGTTTCTGGAGAATTTAAACATTCTGTTAAATTTTACCTTTCCCAGCAAGGTAAAGAAAAAAGAGACAGTCAGAGCATATTTACATACTGGTGCCCATAGAAGCACAAGGAACACAGTGTGCTGTGGTGAACAGAGCCAGGTAGGGCAAAGGTTCCTATAATTACACTATTTCACTTCTGTTCCTTGCTATAGTTCTTCTTCCTGTAATTATTAGTAGTTAATAGAAGTAAAAAGTATCTCAAATATTCAGCAGTTTGATTATCACTCTTTCAAATGCCAACACTTTTAACTTAACTATGTAATCCCTTAAAATATATTCACAATGGTTTGATTGCTACAAATACAAAACTATTACAAATATCATCACAACTTTTAAATATTTAAACTTGAATATGAAATATTGTAATAAACATTACCTGTGTGAAGAATTTACCAGTCTTGTGCCAATCATTAGCAATATGCAGCAAGAGGGTTCCTGTTGGATAGAAACTATTTTGGCTTTTGCTGTCACTTCAGAATATAATACAGTCTCTTCTTTCAGATTTGATAGCTCTTATTGAAATGCAGCAGTTCAGTGATTGTTTTTGGACAGTAATTAAGAGAAGTTCTTGAGACTGGTGTACCAAATTATATTTATGTCAAACTTCAATCTTCTTCAAAGCCAACCCACCAACTAATATTTAGTACAAAACAGAGGCATAAATAGCCCCTGCATTTACAGTCAACTAGAATAATAATAAGAAAGCAAAGACAGTAATATAACAATATTATCCAAATCTATTAGTAAAGGCAATGACATTCTTTAGCTAAGTGACTTTTAAAACTAGATTTCATACAGGTATAGATAATAGATATAGAAGCTATTTTTCTCTGTGTATCTGTGTGTGTTTATTCAGCCTCAAAATGGAAATATTAAATGCATCAATGAGTGCCAGAAATTAGAGGTGGAAGAAGGATATAGTTATTAAGGAGTGATATGGTAATATAAATATGATAACATTAAGAAGCTTTGTGCATGTGTGTGTGTGTGCGTGTGTGTGTGTTGTAATGAGACAGTCTGTGTCCTGATTGTGGTGTTTGTACTCAAATCTATACATGTGACAAGTTTTCATAACCATAACCATACTTCTTGCTCAGTGTGTGCACATGTGCGTACACACACACACAGGAGTACATGCAACACTTGAGAAATTTCAGTAAAGGTCTGTCATTGAGTTAATAATATTGTCCCAATGTAAATTTCCTTATGTTGACAGCATACTATGGCCTGTGTAAGAAATTATCATTGAGGAAAGTTAACAAGTACATAGGGAATCTCTGCATTATTTTAGCAAGTCCTTGTGATTACTAAATTTTTTCAAAAACAAGATTTACTTAAAATTCTTACTCGTAACTGACAGAGATGTTAGAATTAGCAGCAAATGTCATTAAGAAGTATTTTTAACTATATTTTATACATTTAAAAATCTAAGTAGAAAGGCTGCCAGATATAAAATAAACCAACCCAAATTTTAGAAATATGTTTGAGATGAAAAACACAGAGTTTAATGATTATACTATAATTATGTAACAATGTCTCTTTTAATGTAGTTTAATAAATTACTCATTCAAAATTTTTTCAAAACTCTTTAAAAAAGAGAAATACATTGGGCAGATTGTTAGTGATTTTTCCATGTGTCATGGATATTAAATATCAGAGACTACCCAGTATTCTTGCCTGAGTAACACACTCTTGTGAGCCATCTCCTTCCTTTCCTTTTTATTAATTTAAATTTATTTAGGTTCCTCTTCTTACATTAGATTACTTAGTCTCAGGCTATGATTTTACTGAAAGAATATATATCTTTAGACAAATTAAAGTTTTTAAAGTTATCAACTCCCTCTTGTATAAGAATAGTATAAATACTCTGTCTTAATGTATTCTATATGATTTATTCAAATGAATGATAAGAATTCACAGTTTAGTATTATATGCTGATTTAATAGCAAGCTCATCTGTTACTATCAAATCTGAAAATACGTTTTTGAAATCTGAGTAGAAATTTGGTGTTAATGGCAAGGAATAAAATGACTCATTGACAACACTGTAATAGAAATGTTGACAAATGTGAACCACATGTTGGGACACTTTGGTAGAAACCATGTAATGTGTTAGTCTTTTTTTTAAAATTTATTTTTAATTAGAGGATAATTGCTCTACAATGTTGTGTTGTTTTCTGCCATACAACAATGTGTAAATCAGCATAATATACCTATATCCTCTGCCTCTTGAACCTCTCTCCCTCTCCACCCTCATCTGACCCTCTAGGTTGTCACAGAGCACCAGTTGAGCTTCCTATATTATACACATCTTCTCACTAGCTGTTTTACATATGATAACGCATATGTTTCAATGCTCCACTCTCAATTTGTTCCACCCTCTCTTTCAGCTATTTGAAATAGCTGAGCCTATTTAAAATCTTAAAAATGATGCTGTTAAAGTGCTGCACTCATTGTGCCAACAAAATTGGAAAACAGCAGTGACCGAAGACAGGAAAAGGTCAGTTTTCATCTCAATCCCAAAGAAAGGCAATGTCAAAGAATGTTCAAATAACCATACAATTGCACTCATGCTAGCAAGATTACGCTCAAAATCCTTCAAGCTAGGCTTTAGCAGTATGTAAACAGAGAACTTCCAGACAGTCAAGCTGGATTTAGAAATGGCAGAGGAACCAGAGATCAAAATGCCAACATACACTGGATCTTGGAAAATGCAAGGGAATTAAAAAAAAAAAAATCTACTTCTGCTTCATTGACTACACTAAAGCCTTTGACTTTGTGACATATTCTCAATGAGATGGGAATACCAGACTACATTACTTGCCTTCAGAGAAACCTGTATGCAGGACAAGAAACAACATTTACAACTGGACATGAGACAATAGACTGATTCAAAATTGGGAAAGGAGTATGTCAAGGCTGTTTACTGTCACCCTGTATACAACTTATATGCAGAGTATATCATGTAAAATGCTGACCTGGATGAATCACAAGCTGAAATCAAGCTATCCAGGAGATATATCAATAACTTCAGTTATGCAGATGATACCACTTTAATGGCAAAAATTGAAGAGAAACTGAAGACCCCTCTTTATGAAGGTGAATGAGAAGAGTGAAAAAGCTGGCTTAAAACACAGCATTCAAAAAACAAGATTATGGCATCTGGCTCCTATCACTTTATGGCAAATAGATAGAAAATGTGGAGACAGTGTCAGATTTCATTTTCACGGACTCCAGTATCAATGTGGATGGTGATTGCAGCCAAGCAATTGAAAGAAACTTGCTCCTTGAAGAATAGCTATGACAAACCTAAGCAATGTATTAGAAAGCAGAGATATCACTTTGCTGACAAAGTACTATATAGTCAAAGCTATGATTTTTCCAGTTGTCATGCACGGATGTGAGAGTTAGACCATAAAGAAAGGCTGGAGTGCCAAAGAATTTATTCTTTCAAACTGTGGTACTGGAGAAGACTCTTGAAGGTCTCTTGGACAGCAGGGAGGTCAAACCAGTCAGCACTGAAGGGAAATCAACCCTGAATATGCATGGCTTCCCTGGTGGCTCAGATGGTTCAAGAATCCACCATGCAATATGGGAGACCTGGGATTGATCCCTGGGTTGGGAAGATCCTTGGAGGAGTGCATGGCAACTCACTCTAGTATTCTTGCTTGAGAATCCCCATGGACAGAAGAGCCTGGCAGGCAACGGCCCTTGGGTCCAATAAAGAGTTGAACACAACTGAGTGACTAAGCACTGAATATTCATTGGAAGGACTGATGCTGAAGTGGAAGCTCCAATATTTTGGCTACCTGATGGCAAGAGCTGACTCATTGAAAAAAGACCCTGATGCTGGGAAAGATTGGGGTAAGAGAGAAGGGGCGGGGCAACAGAGGATAAGTTGGTTGGATGGCATCACTGACTCAGTGGACAAGTGAAAAACAGGGAAGCCTAGTGTGCTGTAATCCATGGGGGTCACAAGGAGTTGGACACAATTTAGTGACTGAACAATGACAACAATTTGTATCTCTTTAGACATTTTAAAAATGGCCTTGTATGACTTAAACATGTTTCCATAGTCACACATCTATGAATTTGGTATCACTTTTCTTTATCTCTCTATCCCAGATATTTAATATATCTGCCAATGATCCTATATATCGCTCTCTTGATGAATCTATGAATTTGTTGAAACCCATATATAAATACCATGCATATCTGTACTCTCTCCATTTTCATCTGTAGATTTCCTTCCCATCTTTCTTCTGCTATCTCAACTGTGTAATTCTCTCAGGTTTACAGTATAGAAATAACTTTTTATTTTTTTAATGCTTGAGTAAGAAAGGAAGATGCCCAGTCTTAGGTATTTTGAGACTCATATTGACATAATTATATGGGTTTTAGTATATAGGTACTCATCTCATTGACTGCATAGATGCTTTGAGGGTGGGGCACAGAGCTGGATTTAGTGGACTCAAGTTGGTTTTACTGTGCATCTCAAAATATTGTGAGTAGTCGTTAGCAAACTCCTGTCTCTGCTGCTGTTCATAGTCACACCTTGTAAATTTCATTCTTCTGGGGACTTTTTTCTCAGGACCACAGTTTGGTACTTCTTAAAGTCAGATTATTTGTATGGTCTTCCTATTCATCAGACATCTCTGTATTGATCTGGGCTCTTACTGTGCACCATGTTAAAGTTTTCTCTTGAGGGTTCTAAGTCCACACAGCTCAGAGTGGGGTTCCATGATTCCTTGTTGGATGCTCAGAAGCTATTTGCCCAAGGGACATTCAATACTG
>NW_017205665.1:0-18485 GCF_001704415.2 Capra hircus
TTTATTTGTTCATTTTTTTAAGATTCCACAATATAAATGGAAACATACAGTATTTGTCTTACTCTTCTTTCTTTGAGTTTTTTTTGAGAAATCATCCAAAGATGCATATTTATTTTCTACTTAATTAATTTAAAAGTTGACATAAATTATGTTTGAAGCTTGAAATTTGTCATATAATTTTTAGACTTTTAAGAGAAAGCTTTCCATTCCATTAAGCACAATGCCTCATCTAGCTCCACAGAGCACAGTGTGAAAGAATAAAAGTTAGTGATACAAATAGCTATGGATGCTAAGGATGTTAGTCTAAACTTAGCAAGAAACAATTTAAATGTACTACATGAACACACAAAGCACCTGTTAGAGGTGCCATGACTACTTTTAACACCTGTTAAAAATGCTAGGATTGCAACATAGAAAATAGCTTATGGTTACCAAAGGGGAGAGCAGGGGGCAGTGGGGCATTAAGGGATAAATTATGAGTTTGGGATTAAAAGATACATACTACTATATACAAAACAGATAACAAGGACCTATTTTTTAGCACAGGGAACTATATTCAGTATCTTGTAATAATCTATAATGGGAAAAAAATCTGAAAAATAATAAACAACCCACACATATATATAATGGAATCATTTTGTTGTACACACTGAAACTAACACAACATTGTAACAACTATACTTCAATTTTAAAATGCTGTGATTGTTAGCGATTATATGATTGCTTCCATTAGGAATGTAACAGCATTCATCTCATGATTTTAGTGATATCTTTATAGTAACATAAATATATTGTTTCTTATCACTGTGTATTTTTTCTTAGTCTCTCTATTTTGAAGAGTATGTCTACATTTTTCTCCAAAAATATATAAAGGTGAAGGAGAAAAACAATATCTAGCTATATTTCAAGGGCAATCAACCACCAGTTTATTTATCCCTTTCTGGTTTAAGATACATAACCCGGAAGCATAATCTAATCAGATTTTCTCATTAAAGAAGATAACAAAGGCACAGGTTACTGTTAACTTATTTTTAAAACCATCACTTTTTCTATTGAAAAAACAAATCATGAATCAAATAATTGTCAATATTTTTATATGAAATATCTATAGTCACTAGGTGATAGTCAATGTTTCAGAAGACAAGAGTGCACTCACATGATTTAATAAAGATCTAAAACTATTTTCAAAAGGGTGGGCAAAGGGTAAAGAAATTTAAAGGCATGGAGCAGTACTCTGGGAAGTAAGAGCAAAGCTCTTTCACTCTTTATGTCATGGGCCAAGACCAACCCCAGGTTCAGTGATTCACTAACTCATTCACTCATCATAAGTCACCCTTGGGTAAGATTTATTACAGAGGAAGCATTCAGAGTACAATTGACATAGGGTGAAGGCACAAGGGGAAGTCTGGGGGAAGCCAAGCACAAGCTTCCTATCACACAGGATGTGTTTAATTTCCCCCAGCAAGACATGAACACACACATGAAATGTTGCCAACCAGGGAAGTTGATTAGAAACTCAACGCCCAGAGTTCATACTGGAAACCATTCATGATAGGCAGACTCTATCTCCCACATACCATAATTTCAGATTCCCAGAAGGAAAGCAGGTGTTAAGCAAAAACCATGTCATTTATGCAAAATTTAAGGGACAGTGAGCCACTCAACAATTCTGAGGATGGCGGGAAATGCTAAGAAAAATCCAAGTTCCCAGATGGCCACCAATGGCCAACTTTGTAAGCAAATCTTTCTGAAGATAAGCATTCAAGCCTGCTATGTCAGCTTGTCCTACTCTTACACCTAGCTCAAAGGGGCACAGCTCTCAGGACACAGAGGGATGTGAGAAGAACATCATTTGACCACTCGCTGAAGGGCAGTGCCAGCTCAAGGCCACCCCTACATTGAGTCAGGGGGCTAGGGATTACATATTCTGACTTCCCTTTCTCCCAGTACTCTTCCAGATGATTGGAAGGTTCCTACTTGTAGCTGAAGCCAACTGAAACTCATGGAGCAAGGGGACCTGCTGACACGGACCATACCAAATCTTGGGGGACTGAGTACAGTTAGAAGGATAGAGTAGCAATGTTAAGTCATCCTACACACCAGACTCTCAAAGAGCTATTACTAATTCATTGGTACTCATACACTCCACTTTAAAGCCATGCTATAGATGAATAATAACATTTTAAGAAAGTATATCAAGACCACTGAATTTGAAATGTGTAAAATTCCATATCTTATACATAGGTTCTGTAAAGACAATGTCTCCAGACCTACAGTAAATAATATTGATGTCATATTTTTGAGGAAAAATATTCAACCTAGATATATTCTCATTCTTCCTCTTTTATCTTTTTTTGGGGGGCGGGGGGGGCAGTTCATTGTTATGTTGGGCTTCCCTGGTAGCTCAGCTGGTAAAGAATATGCCTGCAATGCAGGAGACCCCTATTTGATTCCTGGGTTGGGAAGATCCCCTGGAGAGAGGAACATCTACTCACTCCAATATTCTGGCCTGGAGAATTCCATGGACTGTAAAGAGTCAGACACAACTGAGTGACTTTCACTATCACTTTCCACATTGTTATGTTAAAATTCCAAATGTCTGTATGCCGATTTAGATATAAGACAAGAGTATTAACAATCTCAAAATGACACACAAAAAGAGAATTATTTCCAAATAGCACCTTATATTTTTTAATTCAAAGACCTGCCATATTTTAATACAGTTGCTTTGGTTGGTTTAATACTGACAGCATATCTGAACTTTCAGTGAATTTAATTTAGGGCTCTAAATCCAATTTTTCTCAGTGGAACTTCAAAAACTCATGAACTGTCTCATCTACAGTAACTCTCAGAGAAACTGGTAATCCATGGCAACATAATATTTTTAGAGCATATTAGTGATTACATCTAAAAACTCTGCATGCTCTCAGGAACACAAAAGATTTCAGAGTTAGAACAATCATAACTGACCTTCAGACTACTTTATAAGATAGCGAAACACTGTCTTAGGGTTTTGTGGGATGATCGAAACAGAGATATTTCAGTCCCATGTCAAAGAATGTAGAAAATGATTTGCATTGCATGAAAATTTCCTTGGCAAATATATACAACCACACACGTACATACACACCTAGGCTCTTTCAGATATTTAAATTTGATTACTTTCTATGACAATCTCTAACAACAATCTTGTCTGACTTCACAGTATAAATGAATAGTGCTTGTTTGATATTTAAATGAGAATGTTCAAAGACCTGAAGTTTACATAGTTCAATACCACTCTAAGAATAATTATTTGGAAATCCTGGGCATGAAATGACTTAAACCCACTTTTATGTGCTGAAAGTAGGATTCTAAGAAAATGGTCATACACTCATTAATCAAAATAGCAAAGAATGTTATTTGTCTGCATACTCTCTTTTAAGGAAGGAAAATATAATATTGTGACTACATCTATCAGTTGGGGACTATATCCCAGCTTTGGGACTTTGGTAACTGTATGATTACAGCCAAATTTCAGTTGGATGCTCTGCACCTTTCCTCATTTATAATAAGAACATAATAATGTCTCCCTGTGAGGGCCAAAGCAACTATTATAAATACATTCTAAAAATTAAAGGAAGATATGATAATTATGTTTCAATAAGAAGGGAATTTCAATAGAGAAACAGAATGTATAAAAACACCAAAACCCAGATGAACAACTGAGCTATAACTGAAATGGAAAGTTCTCTAAAGAGGGCTCAATGGCAGATTTGAAATAAAAGAAGAAAAAAAATCAGAAAGAAAAAGAAGAAAAAACTTCCATGGTCCTCCAGTGGGTAAGACTCCATGCTTCCAATGCAGGGGGCCTGGGTTTGATTCTTGGTCAGGGGACTAAATCCCACATGCCACAACTGAGAGCTTGCATGTCACAACTAATGATCCCATGTGCTGCAAAAGATTGAAGATTCTATATGCTGCAACTAATACCCAGCAGAACAAATAAATATTAACACAAGAATCAGTAAACTTGATATAAAGCAACAAACAGAACTTAAAGATACACCAATATGACTTATCCAATCCAAATAACAGAAAAAATGAACAAAAGTGAAGAGCCTCAGAGACCTGAGAGAAAATGTCAAATATACATGGGCCAACATATGTGCAATAGGAATGAACCACAAAAGAGAGAAAAGACACAGAAAGGAGAAAAAAGATTTGAAGAAATATTGGCTCAAACTTTCAGATTCCATGTAAAACACTTATCTCCAGCTCCATAAAGCATAATGAATCCAAGCAGGATACACACAAAGTGATTCAGACCTCAACACAGCACAATCAAACCTGAGAAGGACAAAGACGAAATCTTAAAAGCAGCAAGAGAAAAATGATTCATACACAGCCAAAGGAAAATACAACTAAAGGCTTACAGAAACAATGGATGCCAGAATGTAGTGAAATGACATATTTAAAGTCCTAAAAAAAAAAAAAAAAAGTTGGGTACCAAGAATTCTCTATCTAGAAAAAACTACTCATCAAAAATAAGATAAAATAAAGATATTCTCCAATATTTTTTTTAAAAACTAAGAAAATTCATTGTTAGCAATTTAGCCCTACAAAACCTAGAAATACTGAATACAGATTGAAAATAATAAAATAATCCCTCAAGCTAAAAGGAAATGATAAAGAGAGCATATTGAATCATGTGAAGGTAGGAAAAAACACAAGTGGCAAATATGTGGGTAAATTATGTGATAAATATTGAAGTTGGTCCTGATATTAAGACTAAAGCTACAGTAATCAAAACAACATGGCATAAGAAGAGACAAAAGGATAAATGGACTAGGAGAGAGAACTTAGTATGGTCAATTGACTTTCTTATGTGGTAATATATGAATAACAAAATTTACCATTTTAGCCATTTTTAGAGTATGTTTTAGAGGCATTAAGTACATTTAGAATGTTGTGTAACCATTCTGCTATTCATTTCTAAAACTTTTTAATTATCCTAAACAGAAACTCTGTACCCATTAAACAACTTTTCATTCCCCTCCCACAGCCTCTGTTAATGACCACTTGACTTTTGATGTGTATATCACGTGTGTGCTCACTCATGTCCGACTCTCTGTAGCCTCCTGGACTGCAGCCTGCCAGGCTTCTCTGTCCATAGGATTTTCCAGGCAAGAATACTGGAGTGGGTTGCCATGTCCTCCTTCAAGAGATGTTCCCAACCCAGGGACTGAACCCACATCTCTGGTGTCTCCTGCATTGGCAGAAGGGTTTTTTTTTCTTACCAGTAGCGCCACCTGGGAAGCCCTGTGTATGTGTATGAATTTGCCTATTCTAGGTAACTCATATAAATGCAGTTATGTAATACATTTTTTTCATGTCTGACTTATTCTGCTTAGTATAATGTTTTCCAAGTTTAACCATATTGTGCATGCTCAGTCACTAAGTTGTGTTTGACTCTTTGTGACCCCATGGACTATAGAGCCCACCAGGCTCCTCTGTCCCTTGGAACCATATTATAATGTATGTTAGCATTTCATTCACTTTTATGGATGAATAATATTCAATTGTGTATATATATCACATTCTTCTTATATACTTATCTTTTGATGGACACTTAGGTTTTTTTCTGCCATTGAGTATTGTGACTATTGTTACATGAACACTGGTATACATATATCTGCTTAAGTTACTGCTTTTAATTCTTAGGAGTATTTACCTAAGGGGAGAAATTGCTAGATTATATAGTAATTCTGTGTTTAACATTTTAGGAAGCATCAACTATTTTCCACAATGACTGTACCATTTTACAGACACATCAGCAATGCATAACTGTACCAATTTCTCTGTAGCCTTGCCAAACTTGTTATTTTACATATTTTGAGATGGGGCATCCAAATGAGTATAAAGTGGTATCCCATTGTGGCTTTGGTTTGCTTTCGCTACTAAGTGATGATATTGAGTATCTTTTCAAGTGTTTATTGGCTATATGTATATTTTCTTTTAAAAACGCCTATTTAAATCCTTTGCCCTTTTTTAAATTAAATTCTTTGGTTTTTGTTGTTGAGCTGTAGTTCTTTATATATTCTAGATACTAATCCCCTATCAGATATTGGTTTGTATTATTTTCTCACATTTTGTGAGTTGTCTTTTCTCTTACTAGTGTATTTTGATGCCAAAATTTTGAATTTTGGAGAACTCAGATTTACCTTTTTCCTTTTTTTTTCTCTATAACTTTTGTATCATATCAAGGAAAACTGATGCTTTTGAACTGTGGTGTTGGAGAAGACTATTGAGAGTCCCTTGGACTGCAAGGAGATCCAACCAGTCCATCCTAAAGGAAATCAGTCCTGGGTGTTCATTGGAAGGACTGATGTTGAAGCTTAAACTCCAATACTTTGGCCACCTGATGTGAAGAGCTGACTCATTTGAAAAGACCCTGATGCTGGGAAAGATTGAGGGCAGGAGGAGAAGGGCATGACAGAGGATGAGATGTTTGGATGGCATCACTGACTCAATGGACATGAGTTTGTGTAGGCTCCAGGAGTTGGTGATGGACAGGGAGGCCTGGCATGCTGTAGTTCATGGGTCACAAAGTGTCGGACGCAACTGAGTAACTGAACTGAACTATGTGAATATGAGTATAATGTTAGCCATTGGGTCAGTTGATTTTTTGCCTATACCCCTGGATAGTTTCATAAGGAAAGGTAATAATCATTTTTAAAAACATGTTAAAGGAACATTTGAATATCCATGTTTCAAAAAATAAAAATGAAATAAAGAAGAAAGAAGCTAATCATAGACCTAGTGTGAAAGCTAATAATACAAAATTTTGTATGATAATACAAGATAAAATCTTTGTTGCACTGGGTCAAGAAAAATTTCTTATATAAAATGCAAAAAGTTATGATCCAACAAAAAAATTAACTGGTAAATTACACTTCATCACAATTACAAGCTCTTGGATTTAAAAACATACCATTAAGAAAATTTTAAATATAATTCACAAAATGGGAGGAAATATTTATAGTTTATATCTCAAGTATATAAAGAAATTTTTTAACTCAGTAAGATAAGCAACTCAATTAAAACATGGGCAAAAGACATTAAAAAAAAACACTTTAACAAAGAAAACACAGGAATAGTAAATAAAAACATGAAAAGATACTCAAAAGCATTCATCAGTACAAATAAAATGCAAATTAAAACTACAATGAGGGGAGAGGGAAAGATGGCGGAGGAATAGGACGGCAAGACCACTTTCTCCCTCACAAATTCCTCAAAAGAACATTTCAACGCCGAGCAAACTTCACAAAACAACTTCTGTAGGCTGGCAGAGGACATCAGGCAACCAGAAAAGCAGATCATTGTCTTCAAAAACAGGTAGGAAAAAATATAAAAGACGAAAAGGAGACAAAGGAGGTGGGGAGGGAGCTCCGTCCCGGGAAGGGAATTTTAAGAAGAGAGGTTTCCAAACACCAGGAAACACTCTCCCTGCCGAGTCTGTGGCGAGCCTTGGAAACACAGAGGGCAACATAACAGGAAGGAAAAATAGACAAATAATTAAAACCAACAGATTACAAGCCCAACAGTAACTCCCCCAGCGGAAAAGCAGCGCAGACGCCTGCATCCGCCATTGGGAAGCGGGGGCAGGGCAGGGACGCGCGGGAGGCGCGGGCTGCAGTGCTTTGTAAGAATCGGGCAGGAACGCCCCACGCGCAACCAGAACGATCTAACTTGGGCTAGCAAACCAGACTGTGGGATAGCTACCACGCGAAAAGCTCGAACATAAGACGCCGCCAGGACCGACCACAGAACAAAGGAACGGAACGGAAAAAGCCGGCTGCAGACCATTCCCCGCCGGGGACAGGCAGCCAGAGCCGTAAGGACTGGAAAGGGGCAATTGCAGACTCGGGACCTAACTGCAAGCAAGCTCCTTTGCTAAGACTTCTGGGGGTGCTGGACAGTCACAATCTACTGCACGGGGTGCGCCAGCGGTCCGCCCAGAAAGCTGAGCAGCAGCGGCAGAAAAGGTGACAAGCCGCTGCGATCGCGCTCGCCAAACTCCTGAGCTACTCGGAACTGGGAAGGGCACAAAGCGCAGTTCCAGCCGAATCTGTGCCTCTGAGGGCTGCCTGAGCGCCGAACCTGAGCGGCTTGGACCGGGGAAGTGCACGCAGCCTAGGGCCGGCCCCAGACGGTTCCCGGCTGAGCATCCTAGAGCCGGAGCGGTTTGTGCGCCGCGAAAAAGGACAGGTCAAGCCGGGCAGAGATACTGCGTGCACACGACAGTGCTATTTGTTAGCAGCAGCCCCCCTCCTCACAGCGCAACTAAACTAGTGAGCCTAAAAAGCCAGCAAACAGAAGAAGTTAAACAGAGGGAACCACCTTGGAAGTGATCCCACACGGCCCATTACACCAGAAAGGGCCAGATATTTTTAAAATCATTCCTTTTTTTTTTTTTTTGCTTTTTTTTCTAACTTTTTTTAATTGTTAAGTCTTCTATTTCCCCTCTAATTTTTATTTCTATAACCTATTATTACTATATTTTTGTTTGTTTTAAAAAGACTGTTTTTCTTTTTTTTTTTTTTTTTTAAGGCAAACACCATATACAGTCTTTGGATGGTTGTTGATGGCTTTTTTTTTTTTTTCTTGATTGTTTGTTTGTTTGTTTTTTAATAATTCTTTTTCTTTCTTTTTTTTTTTTTTTTCTTTCTTTCTTCCTTTTTCCTTCTGCTTCTCTCTAATATTGTATCTTTGAAAATCCAACCTCTACTCTAGATTTTTAATCTTTGCTCTTAGGTTTTTGTGGTCAATTTTGTACATTTAAAAACCCAAACTTCACTATCCCAGTTTACCTGAGAGCGAGATTACTGGCTTGACCACTCTCTCCTCCTCTGGACTCTCCTTTTTCTCCACCAGGTGGCCTCTGTCTCTTTTCTCCCCCATCTCTCCTCTATCCAACTCTGTGAATCTCTGTGTGTTCCAGACAGTGGAGAACACCTAAGGAACAGGTTACTGGCAGGATTTGTCTCTCTCCTACTCATTCCTCTCTCTGATCCTCCTGGTCACCTCTGTCTACTTCCTCCCTCTCCTCTTCCCCGTATAACTCTGTAAATACCTCTGAGCGGTCCAGACTATAGAGCGCACATAAGGAAGTGACTACTGGCTAGCTTGCTCTCTTCTCTTTTGATCTCACCGCATCTCATTCCAGTTACCTCTAACTACCCCCTCCATCTTCTCTTCTCCTTATAACTCAGTGAACCCCTCTGAGTGTCCCTCAATGTGGAGAAACTTTTCATCTTTAACCTAGATGTTTTATCATCAGTGCTGTATAGATGGAGAAGTCTAGAGGCTACTGTAAAAATAAAACTGAAAACCAGAAGCAGGAGGCTTAAATCCAAAGCCTGAAAACATTAGAGAACTCTTGAATTCAGGGAACATTAAGCAATAGGAGCCCATCTAATGCCTTCATACCTACACCGAAACCAAGTTCCACCTAAGGGCCAACAAATTCCAAAACAAGACATACCACGCAAATTCTCCAGCAACACAGGAACACTCCCCTGAGCTTCAATATACAGGCAGCTCAAAATTATCCCAAAACCTTTGATGTCTCGTAACCCATTACGGGTCACTCCATTGCACTCCAGAGAGAAGAAACCCAGCTCCACCCACCAAAACTCCAACACAAGCCTCCCTAACCAGGAAACCTTGACAAGCCACTGATAGAACCCCACCCAAAGTGAGGAAGCTCCATAATAAAGAGAACTCCACAAATTCCCAGAATATAAAAAGGCCACCCCAAACGCAGCAATATAACCAAGATGAAGAGACAGAGGAATACACAGCAGGTAAAGGAACAGGAGAGTTGCCCACCAAACCAAACAAAAGTGGAAGTAGGGAATCTACCGGAGAAGGAATTCCGAATATTGATAGCGAAAATGATCCAAAATCTTGAAATCAAAATGGAATCACAGATAAATAGCCTAGAGACAAGGATTGAGAAGATGCAAGAAAGGTTTAACAAGGACCTAGAAGAAATAAAAAAGAGTCAAAATATAATGAATAATGCAATAAATGAGATCAGAAACACTCTGGAGGCAACAATTAGTAGAATAACGGAGGCAGAAGATAGGATTAGTGAAATAGAAGATAGAATGGTAGAAATAAATGAATCAGAGAGGAAACAAGAACAACGAATTAAAAGAAATGAGGACAATCTCAGAGACCTCCAGGACAATATGAAATGCTCCAACATTCGAATTATAGGAGTCCCAGAAGAAGAAGACAGAAAGAAAGATCATGAGAAAATCCTTGAGGAGATAATAGTTGAAAACTTCCCTAAAATGGGGAAGGAAATAATCACCCAAGTACAAGAAACACAGAGAGTTCCAAATAGGATAAACCCAAGGCGAAACACCCCAAGACACATATTAATCAAATTAACAAAGATCAAACACAAAGAACAAATATTAAAAGCAGCAAGGGAAAAACAACAAATAACACACAAGGGGATTCCTATTAGGATAACAGCTGATCTTTCAATAGAAACTCTTCAGGCCAGGAGGGAATGGCAAGACATCACTTAAAGTGATGAAAGACAATAACCTACAGCCCAGAATACTGTACCTCAGCAAGGATCTCATTCAAATACGAAGGAGAAATCAAAAGCTTTACAGACAAGCAAAAGCTGAGAGAATTCAGCACCACCAAACCAGCTCTCCAACAAATTCTAAAGGATATTCTCTAGACAGGAAACACGAAAAGGGTGTATAAACTCGAACCCAAAACAATAAAGTAAATGGTAACGGGATCACACTTATCAATAATTACCTTAAACGTAAATGGGTTGAACGCCCCAACCAAAAGACAGAGACTGGCCGAATGGATACAAAAACAAGACCCCTCTATATGCTGCTTACAAGAGACCCACCTCAAAACAAGGGACACATACAGACTGAAAGTGAAGGGCTGGAAAAAGATATACCACGCAAATAGAGACCAAAAGAAAGCAGGAGTGGCAATACTCATATCCGATAAAATAGACTTTAAAACAAAGGCTGTGAAAAGAGACAAAGAAGGCCACTACATAATGATCAAAGGAATCAATCCAAGAAGAAGATATAACAATTATAAATATATATGCCCCCAATATAGGAGCCCCGCAATATGTAAGACAAATGCTAACAAGTATGAAAGGGGAAATCAACAATAACACAATAATAGTGGGAGACTTTAATACCCCACTCACACCTATGGACAGATCAACTAAACAGAAAATTAACAAAGAAACGCAAACTTTAAATGATACATTAGATCAGTTAGACCTAATTGATATCTATAGGACATTTCACCCCAAAACAATGAATTTCACTTTTTTTTTCAAGTGCTCATGGAACCTTCTCCAGGATAGATCACATCCTGGGCCATAAATCTAAACTTGATAAATTCAAAAAAATCGAAATCATTCCAAGCATCTTTTCTGACCATAATGCATTAAGATTAGATCTCAATTACAGGAGAAAAACTATTAAAAATTCCAACATATGGAGGTTGAACAACACACTTCTGAATAACCAACAAATCACAGAAGAAATCAAAAAAGAAATCAAAATATGCATAGAAACTAATGAAAATGAAAACACAACAACCCAAAACCTGTGGGACACTATAAAAGCAGTGCTAAGAGGAAAGTTCATAGCAATACAGGCATACCTCAAGAAACAAGAAAAAAGTCAAATGAAATAACCTAACTCTGCAACTAAAGCAACTAGAAAAGGAAGAGTTGGAGAACCCCAGAGTTAGTAGAAGGAAAGAAATCTTAAAAATTAGGGCAGAAATAAATGCAAAAGAAACAAAAGAGACCATAGCAAAAATTAACAAAGCCAAAAGCTGGTTCTTTGAAAGGATAAATAAAATTGACAAACCATTAGCCAGACTCATCAAGAAGCAAAGAGAGAAAAATCAAATCAATAAAATTAGAAATGAAAATGGAGAGATCACAACAGACAACACAGAAATACAAAGGATCATAAGAGACTACTATCAGCAGTTGTATGCCAATAAAAATGGACAACGTGGAAGAAATGGACAAATTCTTAGAAAAGTACAATTTTCCAAAACTGAACCAGGAAGAAATAGAAAATCTTAACAGACCCATCACAAGCACAGAAATTGAAACGGTAATCAGAAATCTTTCCAGCAAACAAAAGCCCAGGTCCAGACGGCTTCACAGCTGAATTCTACCAAAAATTTCGAGAAGAGCTAACACCTATCCTCCTCAAACTCTTCCAGAAAATTGCAGAGGAAGGTAAACTTCCAAACTCATTCTATGAGGCCACCATCACCCTAATACCAAAACCTGACAAAGATGTCACAAAAAAGGAAAACTACAGGCCAATATCACTGATGAACATAGATGCAAAAATCCTCAACAAAATTCTAGCAATCAGAATCCAACAACACATTAAAAAGATCATACACCATGACCAAGTGGGCTTTATCCCAGGGATGCAAGGATTCTTCAATATCCGCAAATCAATCAATGTAATTCACCACATTAACAAATTGAAAAATAAAAACCATATGATTATCTCAATAGATGCAGAGAAGGCCTTTGACAAAATTCAACATCCATTTATGATAAAAACTCTCCAGAAAGCAGGAATAGAAGGAACATACCTCAACATAATAAAAGCAATATATGACAAACCCACAGCAAACATTATCCTCAATGGTGAAAAATTGAAAGCATTTCCCCTAAAGTCAGGAACAAGACAAGGGTGTCCACTTTCACCGCTACTATTCAACATAGTTCTGGAAGTTTTGGCCACAGCAATCAGAGCAGAAAAAGAAATAAAAGGAATCCAAATTGGAAAAGAAGAAGTAAAACTCTCACTGTTTGCAGATGACATGATCCTCTACATGGAAAACCCTAAAGACTCCACCAGAAAATTACTAGACCTAATCAATGAATATAGTAAAGTTGCAGGATATAAAATCAACACACAGAAATCCCTTGCATTCCTATACACGAATAATGAGAAAGTAGAAAAAGAAATTAAGGAAACAATTCCATTCACCATTGCAACGAAAAGAATAAAATACTTAGGAATATATCTACCTAAAGAAACTAAAGACCTATATATAGAAAACTATAAAACACTGATGAAAGAAATCAAAGAGGACACTAATAGATGGAGAAATATACCATGTTCATGGATCGGAAGAATCAATATAGTGAAAATGAGTATACTACCCAAAGCAATTTACAAATTTAATGCAATCCCTGTCAAGCTACCAGCCACATTTTTCACAGAACTAGAACAAATAATTTCAAGATTTGTATGGAAACACAAAAAACCTCGAATAGCCAAAGCAATCTTGAGAAAGAAGAATGGAACTGGAGGAATCAACTTGCCTGACTTCAGGCTCTACTACAAAGCCACAGTCATCAAGACAGTATGGTACTGGCACAAAGACAGACATATAGATCAATGGAACAAAACAGAAAGCCCAGAGATAAATCCACACACATATGGACACCTTATCTTTGACAAAGGAGGCAAGAATATACAATGGAGTAAAGACAATCTCTTTAACAAGTGGTGCTGGGAAAACTGGTCAACCACTTGTAAAAGAATGAAACTAGATCACTTTCTAACACCGCACACAAAAATAAACTCAAAATGGATTAAAGATCTAAATGTAAGATCAGAAACTATAAAACTCCTAGAGGAGAACATAGGCAAAACACTCTCAGACATAAATCACAGCAGGATCCTCTATGATCCACCTCCCAGAATTCTGGAAATAAAAGCAAAAATAAACAAATGGGATCTAATTAAAATTAAAAGCTTCTGTACAACAAAGGAAAATATAAGCAAGGTGAAAAGACAGCCTTCTGAATGGGAGAAAATAATAGCAAATGAAACAACTGACAAACAACTAATCTCAAAAATATACAAGCAACTTCTGCAGCTCAATTCCAGAAAAATAAACGACCCAATCAAAAAATGGGCCAAAGAACTAAATAGACATTTCTCCAAAGAAGACATACGGATGGCTAACAAACACATGAAAAGATGCTCAACATCACTCATTATTAGAGAAATGCAAATCAAAACCACAATGAGGTACCACTTCACACCAGTCAGAATGGCTGCGATCCAAAAATCTACAAGCAATAAATGCTGGAGAGGGTGTGGAGAAAAGGGAACCCTCCTACACTGTTGGTGGGAATGCAAACTAGTACAGCCACTATGGAGAACAGTGTGGAGATTCCTTAAAAAATTGCAAATAGAACTACCTTATGACCCAGCAATCCCACTTCTGGGCATACACACGGAGGAAACCAGAATTGAAAGAGACACATGCACCCCAATGTTCATCGCAGCACTGTTTATAATAGCCAGGACATGGAAACAACCTAGATGTCCATCAGCAGATGAATGGATAAGAAAGCTGTGGTACATATACACAATGGAGTATTACTCAGCCGTTAAAAAGAATTCATTTGAATCAGTTCTGATGAGATGGATGAAACTGGAGCCAATTATACAGAGTGAAGTAAGCCAGAAAGAAAAACACCAATACAGTATACTAACACATATATATGGAATTTAGGAAGATGGCAATGACGACCCTGTATGCAAGACAGGAAAAAAGACACAGATGTGTATAACGGACTTTTGGACTCAGAGGGAGAGGGAGAGGGTGGGATGATTTGGGAGAATGGGAATTCTAGCTTGTATACTGTCATGTAAGAATTGAATCGCCAGTCCATGTCTGACGTAGGGTGCAGCTTGCTTGGGGCAGGTGCATGGGGATGACCCAGAGAGATGTTGTGGGGAGGGAGGTGGGAGGGGGGTTCATGTTTGGGAACGCATGTAAGAATTAAAGATTTTAAAATTTAAAAAAAAATTAAAAAAATTTAAAAAAAAAATAAATAAAACAACAATTTGCATATTGGTCATATATTGAAATAAAATATTTCTGACACATTAGAAAGACCATTTATGTTATTTTCCATGTATTGCAAAAATCACATTAAGGGAATATGAATATTGTTTGGTATCTGATTTCTAGTATAAAATTCAGGCTCTGTTAACAATATAACAGCTATATTCTATCACAGGAGGATGCTACAATGATTTTTTTCTGTTCATTTCCTGATTTATTAATTTAGCCAGACCACTCTGGTCAAAACATTATAGAAGATACCGAGGATAATGAGATAAATGAAAAACGTTATCCGTTTTACAAAATCCATATTTTTATGGACAAGACATACATGTAAAGAAACTCAATTAAAGTAGAGATGATTTAGTAAATATCTTCCCAACATGTTTTACTTGCTTCCATAGATGATATCACACTGCCTCTCCACATCCATTATCTCCGTTACCCTTTCCATTGGCTCTTCTGAGGGTTTCCTGTCACAGAAGTTAAATCCCTGGACGCATCAGTCTTAAGATGAGTCCATCAGAGGCCTATCATGGGATTGTCCCAACCAAGGTTTCCTCGCTTTTGGATCTTGAAGTTTGGGAATGGGAGACTACAATTATTTTCCCATTATACGAATAACAAAGCCAAGGTAAAAGGAGTTGAAATGGGTCCCCAGCTTTCATCCAGAGCACACCAAGAGCTGGTGTCCATTATTGTTCCTGGAAGCAATCTGGCTATCCCTTCCAAATAAGCTTAAGTCAAGTTTCTTCAATTTCCAGTAGAACAATCAGGAGAGCTCCAGATTTTGTGATGGCTGAAGCTTATACTATTTGGGAATCCCCTTAGAAAAAGAATTAAAGATTATGAATGCACAACCAGGTACAAATGTGATTATTTTGAACAAGAAGGAAAAATAAAAGTTATGGGGCCCTTGCAGGTTTGTATCTTTGGTAATTTACAATACTTTGCTTACATAAGGCTGCTTCTGAAATGCAACTGGCCTCCCTTCCCACACAGAACTCTCTACAGCAATTCTGAGGACACTAAGAGGCATGTACAGATGAGAGGGCCTGAAGCTCAGGCCCCATTAGCTTTGAGGTAAATCTGCCTTCACTGACACATCTGTCCAAAGTACAGTGGACAGTGGGACAACTGAGTCCTGGAAAAGCTTTCAGAGGATGAGGACTCCCTAGATGATTAACAAGCGTTCTTAAGTAATGGAAGTGGATGGGGCCCAAGACTGTGTGAGTTCTCAGCACTATGTTGCAGTTTCAAGAAATAGCTGCATGTTTAGAGAAAATTTATTCAAATATAAAGAAAAGGTGACTTGAGGTGGCAGGTCTGAGAATCCCTCTCCATATAATCCTACAATATGCCTGTTAAGTCTGTGGTTTTCCTCCCCTTATGCGCTATTCCTCCTTCTTTTCACTTTCTAGGACTTTGGGCTTCTAGGAAGAAAGATACTTCAAAGGCCTGCTTCTATGCATATGCTTTCCATTTTGGGGATTTTTGTCCTTGTCCTTTGCACTCAGCACTCAAAAAGGAGAGGGGAAAAAGAGTAGAAAATAACAAATGACAAGGCTTTTCTCTTTTATACTAAGACCCTTATAGAATTAAGAGGCCTTAATAAGAAAAACAAACACTACCCTTTCCATATAGGAACTGTGTCAACCAAAGTTCATGGAGTGGGTGGAAACAAGTAGAGAAAAATGACACCCCATATTTAAGAAAATTAAAAAATTAAAATCAAGTAAGTTCAACTTCTCATAGAACACAAGAATTCCAATATGGAAAAAGAGTGTGGGTCCAAACTCTGCTATCCATACAATCCTTTTTTCCTCATCTAGATAAAAACCCTGAATATGGGTTTCCCTGATGGCTCAGTTGATAAAGAATCTGACTGCACTGCAGGAGACCCCGGTTCGATTCCTGGGTCAGGAAGATGCGCTAGAGAAGGGAGAGGCTACCCACTCCAGTATTCTGACCTGGAGAATTCCATGGACTATACAGTCCATGGGGTAGCAAAGAGTTGGACATGACTGAGCAACTTTCACTTCACTGCACATAGTGAACTTTGTGAGTTCTTTAATGGAGTGAGTTCTGCTTTAGTCAATAACACAGTTAAAACCAAAGAGAACAGATTGGTCTCTGGTTCCTAGAACTGTGAATGGTACTTCTGTGTGTGTTCTGGAGGAATGGGGATTTGAGAGGCAGTTTGTCTAAGGCCAAGGGCTGAACTTTGTTTTGAACTTTCTACAGCAGAATGTATGATCCTGTAAGGATTCCAGTACCATGACGTTGTTAAGACTCTAAATACCCTACCAGACATTCTGCCCAGTCGGACTATAATCTAAACTTGAGCATCAGAGAGAACCAACTGTGAGCCATTTGTGAAGCAGATCCTAATGTCTACAGAACCTCCTCATCTGTACTGGCTGTGTGTTGGGGTACTTCTATCTTCCTTCACTTGCACACATCATCCTAAAGATGTTCCTATCTATGCAGAATCTGTGGTCACACAGGCCTGTCCTTCAAGTCAATATCCAGTATTCTGTATCTTTTTGGATCTTCTGGTCCATTAAGTTTTACTATTTCATGCTTCCTTTGCCCAGGTAAGATTTTCTAAAACAACTGTAAGCACTAAGGAAAGAGCTCTCTGCTATTGTATGTTTGAAACTACATGAAAGTTTACTTATTGTAGACTGTCTTTCAGTATGGCACCCAGGTGTGGTCTATGGAAAGGGAAAATATCTATGGGTGCGCATGCATGTCTGACTCTTTGCGAGCCTATAGACTGCAGTTTGCCAGGCTCCTCTGTCCATGGGGATTCTCAAGGCAAGAATACGGGAGTGGGTTGCCATGCTTTCCTCCAGGGGATCTTCTTGAACCAGGGATCAAACCTGTGTCTCTCAAGTCTCTTGCATTGGCAGGCAGGTTCTTTACCACTAGCACCACCTGGTAAGCCCATTCCTATGGGTAGGTGTCAGTATCTACTCCCAACAAGAAGGGAAAAGGAAATGAATTATTATCCCCAAGATCATTTATGGAGAAGATGCAACTCCTAAGATAGGACACTGGAATTTGGAAAACAGAGACCAAGCAAGGCATAACAGAACTTGGAGGATACTAGGCTGCTTGAAGGGGTAGAACCAGCAAGGAAATAAAAGAAAAGGGATCCTAACATTTCAGATTGAAGAATCTATATTTTGAAAGTCAATTTGTTAAGTAGGTAAATTTTCAGGGCTCAGGCAGGACTACACATTACATTTGCCCCTTGACGTGGCTTTTCTCCACTTACTCAGTTCAGTTCAATAGCTCAGTCATATCTGACTCTATGCGACTTCATGGACTACAGCACAGAGGCTTCCCTGTCCATCACCAATAGCCGGAGTTTACTCAAACTCAAGTCCATTGAGTTGGTCATGCCATCCAACCATCTCATCCCCTTCTCTTCCCACCCTCAATATTCCCCAGCATCAGGGTCTTTTCAAATGAGTCAGTTCTTCCAATCAGGTGGCCAAAGTATTGGAGTTTCAGCTTCA
>NW_017205666.1:0-5192 GCF_001704415.2 Capra hircus
TTGAGGACCTTTGGGAAGTTCAGAGGTTAGGTGTGATTAGCGTCGAGACGCCTCAGCGGAAATGGGCCTCATCTCGCCTGGAGGGGAGAACCTAATGGATTTTCTCTAGTTGCGGCAGGTGCTCTCTCGACTTACGACGGGGACCTCAGGGACCCGCTCTAGTGGCCTCAGGAAGGGCCAGGAACCATGCGAGTTCCTCGGGCCTCTCAGGATTCTCTCCCTTCGATGCCGGGGCTAAGACCTTGTGTGGAGTCGGTGCCGGAACCGGAGGATTCCTCTCCAGTGTGGACATGGATCTTGGGGTACTTCTGGAGTCTCCCCAGGGGAGTTAGTCGTCGTCTTGTGTGGGCATGAACGTGCGCTTTCCTCCCGAGCTGTAGCAGCAGTGTCACGCTCCCTTTGCATGGATCAAGGGATCTGTGGCTTTCCCTCGTGGCTTTCCACGAGCTTTTCCCACAGGGCTGTTTCATGTGCCATCGTGGTGTGAGTCGATCTTCGGCTAGAAATTCGAGGCAGTGCAGGGAAATCAGGTTTCCCTGAAATGGACTGAGACATCTGGGGACTCTGGGAATGGTGGCACGACCCTGGAGTTTTCTCGCCTTTCCTGTGGAGAGCGCCTCCTCTTGAGATGCGCCAGGAACGCCAGGAATTCTTTCCTGTCTACGCAGGGAAAGGATCCCTCCTCTCGAGCTAGGAGGCGGGAAACGGGGCTCCTCTGGATGTGGGCGGGTCTCTGGTGCTTCCTCTCGTGTGGAGACGGGTATGTCGTGAACTTCTTGAGTTGCAGCAAGGTGTGATGGACCCTTTGGAAGTTCCAGAGGTTAGGTGTGATTAGACTCGAGACGCCTCAGCGGAAATGGGCCTCATCTCGCCTGCAGGGGAGAACCTCCTGATTTTCTCGAGTTTCAGCAGGTGCTCTCCAGTTACGACCGGGACTTATGTAACCCGCTCTGGTCCACTCAGGAAATGCCAGTCGACTTGCGAGTTGCTAAGGGGCCTCTCGGGATTCCTCTCCGGTCGATGACGGGGCCTAAGACCTTGTTTGGAGTCGGTGCCCGAACCTGAGGTTTCCTCCCAGTGCTAACATGGATCTTGGGGTACTACTGGAGTCTCCACAGGGGGTCATCTTCGTCTCCAATGGGGCATGCGCTGCGCTTTTCTCCGAGCATTAGGAGCAGAGTCAATTTTCCCGTTGGGTTGATCAAGGGGTTTCTTGTTTTCCCTCGAGGTTTTCCACGAGGCTTTCCCACAGGCTGTCCCACGTGCCCATCCACCTCGTGAACGTCGAGGCAGTGCAGGGTAAACAAGTTCCTCTGGAAAGGACTGAGACATCTGGGGACTCTTGGAATGGTGGAACGACCCTGGAGTTCCTCTCACCTTTCTTGTGGCGTGCCTCCTCTTGAGATGCGACAGGTACGACAGGAATTCTTTCCCGGCCAATCAGGGAAAGGATCCCTCACATTGAGCTAGGAGGGGGAATTGGGGCTCCTCTGGATGTGGGTGGTACCCTGGTGATTCCTATGTAGTGGCGACGGGTCTCTCGTGGAACTTCTTGAGTTGCAGCTATGGTGTGAAGGACCCTTTGGAAGTTCCAGAGGTTAGGTGTGATTAGCCTCGAGACGTCTCAGTGGAAATGGGCTTCATCTCGCCTGAAGGGGAGAATCTCCTTCATTTTCTCGAGTTGTGGCAGGTGCTCTCGACTTACGACGGGGACCTCAGGGACCCGTTCTGTTGGCCTTAGGAAAGACCAGTTCCCATGTGAGTTGCTAGAGGGCCTCTCGGGATTCCCTCACCGGTAGATGCCGGGGCCAAGACCTTGTGTGGAGTGGGGCCAGAACCTGAGTATTCCTCTCCAGTGCTGACATGTTTTTGGGATACTTCTGAAGTCTCCCAAGGGGAATCAGTCCTCGTCTCGAGTGGGGCATGCGCATGCCCCTTCCTCCCGAGCTGTAGCAGCAGTGTCATGCTTCCCGTCGCGTGGATCAATGGATCTGTGGCTTTTCCTCTAGGCTTTTCCTAGAGGCTTTCCCACGAGGCTTTCCCACAGGGCTGTCCCCCGTGCCACCGTGGTGTGAGGCGATCCTCGGCATGAAAGTTTAGGCACTCTGTAAAAACAAGATCCTCTGGAATGGACTGAGACATCTGGGGACGCTTGAAATGGTGGCACGACCATGGAGTTCCTCTCTCCCTTCCTGTGGAGAGCGCCTCCACCTGAGATGCGACGGGAATGCCGGAAGTTCTTTCCCGACCAAGCAGGGAAAGGATCCCTCATCTCTAGCTAGGAGGATGAAACGGGGCTACTCTGGATGTGGGCAGGACCCTCGTGTTTCCTCTCGAGTGGAGATGGGAATGTCGGGAACTTCTTGAGTTGCAGCAAGGGTGTGAAGGACCTTTGGAAGTTCCAGAGATTAGATGTAATTAGCCTCGAGACACCTCATTGGAAATGGGCCTCATCTCGCCTGGAGGGGAGAACCTCCTGGATTTTCTCGAGTTGCGGCAGGTGCTCCCCGACTTACGACGGGGACGTCAGGGACCCGCTCTGGTGGCTTCATCAAAGGCCAGTCCCCATGCCAGATGCTGGGGGCTTCTCTTGATAACTCTCCTGTTGATGCCCGGGCCGAACAACTTGTGTGGATTCGGGGCCGGAACCTGAGGTTTCCTCTGCAGTGCTGACATGGATATTGGGGTTCTTCTGGAGTCTCCCCTGAGAGTCAATCCTCCTCTCAAGTGAGGGCACGCACGTGTGCTTTCCTCCGAGCTGTAGCAGCAGGGTCACGCTTCCCGTCGTGTGGATCAAGGGATCTGTGGCTTTCCCTGGAGGCTTTCCCACGAGGCTTTCTCACAGGGCTTTCCCTCGTGCCACCGTGGTGTGAGTTGATCCTCAGCGTGAAAGTCGAGGCAGTGCAGGGAAAACAGGTTCCTCTGGATTGGACTGATGCTGGGAGCCAGTATGAGGACTCCCGTCCGTGATAACGTCATGAGGAAGAAAGCTGACATAGGCATGGTGTGTTCAGACTTCAGGGACCCCTCTGGAAGTTCCTACGCACATACCCAACAAAAATCTGCCGGCTTTTTTTTGCTCTGCTTTTCCACTCTTCTGACATTTTCTGGAAAAAGTCAATTCAGGGCTTTAGTCTTCAGCATTTGAAAGAGTGTTTCAATCCAAAAACCCTCTGAATGCTTTCTAGCCTGCCTGCAGGACTCGTACAGCTGGGCATGTGATTGTTTGAGGCCTCCTTTCCCCAGGAGGCACAGGAAGCTTAAAGCATCCTAGGAATGTAGGGGCATCCGAGGAGTCAAAATCTTTATAATAGGACTGATTAAAAGTTTCATTTTTTGGGTCAATGCTTGCTGCTAAATTTTCATATCCTTTATTTTTAGATAGAGTTGGTATATTAAAAAAACAAGTAGTAGACCTGGTATTAGGAACATTAGATCTTTGAGTTAAGTACCTTCTTTGTTATAACCCACTGCACCTTTGTTTTATAGAGATGTAACTTTAATGCTTTAAGGAAATGCAGATTAAAGAAAAACACTTCAGAGGAAACAAAATTAACATTCATTAAGGAAGAGAGCCAAAAAGTGTTTAACAAGCCTCTTGGCCAGAAGATAATGTAAATCACCAGAGACCTTTTGTATACAAAATGATGTACAGAAAGAGTCTGGGTGCAAAACGCTACATAATTTTGTGTTACCCATTGAACTCCATGTTTTATCAAAAGTATAAAAGGCTTTATGAACAATAAAGGATGGGGCCAGTTTCCGGACCAGTTTCTCGAACTAGTCTCTCGCCTGGTTTCTTGAGACTCAGGCTCCCCCCGTGTCTTTTTCTCTCTTTCTTCTTCTCTCCCTTTCCTTCTCTCTGCTTTTTACTTTAACTTCAGGCTGAATCTCCACCAGGGGCGCGGAGGCTCGCCAGGTCTACTTACTTGCCTGGCTGTTAAGACCTGCACGAAAGGGAGCTTAAGGTGAGGCACCCTTAGATATTCAAGCAGGGGCTGGTGGCCCAACGTAGATGGTGAAAATTCTTTGTCTGGAATTTTATTGCCTTCCACGTAAACCAAGATATTCAGCCTTTTCCTCCAGTTAATCTTCTTACTACACTATAATTTCTTAATCTAATCTTACATTAATAAATAAAAAAGACTTTCCACGACAACGCCGTCCATCCGTCGAATTCCCTGGATCCAGGGGCTGGACCCCGGCAGACTGAGATATCTGGGGGACTCTTGGAATGGTGGCATGACCCTGGAGTTCCTCCGCCTTTCCTGTGGAGAGCGCCTCCTCATGAGATGCGACGGGAACACCGGAATTCTTCCCGAACATGCAGGGAAAGGATACCTGACCTCGAGGTATGAGGCGGAAACGGGGCTCCTCTGGATGTGGGCGGGTTCTCGTGCTTCCTCTCGAGTGGAGTCAGGTATGTCGGGGAACTTCTTGAGTTGCAGCAAGGGTGTGAAGGACCCTTTGGAAGTTCCAGAATGTTAGGTATGGTTAGCCTCGAGACGCCTCAGAGGAAAAGGGCCTCATCTCGCCTGGAGGGGAGAACCTCCTGGATTTTCTCGAGTTGCGGCAGGTGCTCTTGACTTACTACGGACCTCAGGGAACCGCTCTGGTGGCCTCAGGAAAGGCCAGTCCCCATGCGAGTTGCTCTGGGGCCTCTCGGGATTCCTCTCCCCGTCGATGCGGGGCTAAGACCCTGTGTGGAGTCGGTGCCGGAACCTGAGGTTTCCTCTCCCAGTGCTGACATGGATCTTGGGTACTTCTGAGTCTCCCCAGGGGAGTTAGTCGTCGTCTTGTGTGTGGGGGCATGAACGTGCGCTTTTTCCTCCGAGCTGTAGCAGCAGTGCAACGCTTCCCTTCGCGTGGATCAAGGGATCTGTGGCTTTCCCTCGAGGCTTTCCCACGAGGCTTTCCCACAGTGCTGTCCCACGTGCCATCGTGGTGTGAGTCGATCCTCGCTAGAAATTCGAGGCAGTGCAGGAATCAGGTTTCCCTGAAATGGACTAGACATCTGGGGGACTCTGGGAAATGGTGGCACGACCCTGGAGTTCCTCTCGCCTTTCCTGTGGAGAGCACTCCTCTTGAGATGCGACAGGAACGCCCGGAATTCTTTCCGACCACGCAGGGAAAGGATCCCTCCTCTCGAGCTAGGAGGCGGAAACGGGCTCTCTGGATGTGGGCGGGTCTCT
>NW_017205667.1:0-5192 GCF_001704415.2 Capra hircus
TTCCCTCTCTCTGCTGCTTACTTTAACTTCAGGCTGAATCTCCATCTGGGGCGCGCTCGCGGAGGCTCGCCAGGTTCTACTTACTTGCCGCGGCTGCTAAGACCGCACGAAAGGGAGGCTTAAGGCGAGGCACCCTTAGATATTCAAGCGGGGCGCGTGGCCAAACGTAGATGGTGCAATTCCTTGTCTGGAATTTTAATGGCCTTCCGTGAAAACCAAGCTATTCAGCCTCTTCCTCCAATTAATCTTCTTATTACACTATAGTTTCTTAACCTAATCTTACATTAATAAACAAACAAGTCTTTCCACACCAACGCCGTCCCCCTTCGAATTCCCTGGATCCACTGGGGCTGGACCCTGGCAAGCGCCTCCACTTGAGATGCGACGGGAACGCGGGAATTCTTTCCCCACCACGCAGGAAAAGGATCCCCTCTCTCGAGCTAGGGGGCGGAAACGGGGCTCCTCTGGATGTGGGCGGGACTCTCGTGCTTCCTCTCGAGTGTAAACGGGTATGTCGGGGAACTTCTTGAGTTGCAGCAAGGGTGTGAAGGACCCTTTGGAAGATCCAGACGTTAGATGTGATTAGCCTTGAGACGCCTCAGCGGAAATGGGCCTCATCTCGCCTGGAGGGGAGAACCTCCTGGATTTTCTCTAGTTGCGGCAGGTGCTTTCGACTTACGATGGGGACCTCAGAGACCCGCTCTGGTTGCCTCAGGAGAGGCCAGTCCCCATGCGAGTTGCTCGGGGCCTCTCGGGATTCCTCTCCCCTCGATGCCGGGGCCTAAGACCTTGAGTGGAGTCGGTGCCGAAACCTGTGGATTCCTCTCCAGTGCTGACATGGAACTTGGGGTACTTCTGGAGCCTCCCCAGGGGAGTCAGTCCTCGTCTCGAGTGGGGGCATTCAGGTGCTCTTTCCTCCCGAGCTGTAGCAGCAGTGTCACGCTTCCCTTCGCGTGGATCAAGGCATCAGGGGCTTTCCCTTGAGGCTTTCCCACAGGACTGTCCCACGTGCCACCGTGGTGTGAGTCGATCCTCGGCTTCAAAGTCGAGGCAGTGCAGGGAAAACAGGTTTCCCTGGAATGGACAGAGACATCTGGGGGACTCTGCGAATGTGGCACGACCCTGGAGTTCCTCTCGCCTTTCCTGTGGAGAGCGCCTCCTCTTGACTTGCGACGGGAATGCCGGGAATTCTATCCCGAACACGCCGGGAAAGGATCCCTCCTCTCGAGCTAGGAGGCGGAAACGGGGCTCATCTGGATGTGGGCGGGACTCTCGTGCTTCCTCTCGAGTGCAGACGGGTATGTCAGGGAACTTCTTGAGTTGCAGCAAGGGTATGAAGGACCCTTTGGAAGTTCCAGAGGTTAGATGTGATTAGCCTCAAGACGCCTCAGCGGAAATGGGCCTCATCTCGCCTGGAGGGGAGAACCTCCTGGATTTTTTCGAGTTGCGGCAGGTGCTCTCGACTTACGACGGGAACCTCAGGGACAGGCTCTGGTGGCCTCGGGAAAGGCCAGTCGCCATGAGAGTTGCTAGGGAGCCTCTCGGGATTCCTCTCCCGTCAATGCCGGGGCCTAAGACCCCGTGTGGAGTAGGTGCCGGAACCTGAGGATTCCTCTCCAGTGCTGACATGGATCTTGGGGTACTTCTGGAGTCTCCCCAGGGGAGTCAGTCCTCGTCTCGAGTGGGGGCATGCAAGTGCGCTTTCCTCAAGAGCTGTAGCAGCAGTGTCACGCTTCCCTTCGCGTGCATCAAGGGATATGTGGCTTTCCCTCGAGGCTATCCCAGGAGGCTTTCCCATGAGGCTTTCCCACAGGGCTGTCCCACGTGCCACCGTTGTGTGAGTCGATCCTCGGCTTGAAAATCGACGCAGTGCAGGGAAAACAGGTTTCCTTGTAATGGACTGAGATATCTGGGGGATTCTGGGAATGGTGGCACGACCCTGGAGTTCCTCTCGCCTTTCCTGTGGAGAGCGCCTCCTCTTGAGATTCGACGGGAACACCGGGAATTCTTTCCCGACCACGCAGGGAAAGGATCCCTCCTCTCGAGCTAGGAGGCAGAAACGGGGCTCCTCTGGATGTGCCCGGGACTCTCGTGCTTCCTCTCGAGTGGAGACGGGTATGTCGGGGAACTTCTTGAGTTGCAGCAAGGGTGTGAAGGACCCCTTGGAAGTTCCAGATGTTAGATGAGTTTAGCCTCAAGACGCCTCAGCGGAAATGGGCCTCATCTCGCCTGGAGGGGAGAACCTCCTGGATTTTTTCGAGTTGCGGCAGCTGCTCTCGACTTACGACGGGGACCTCAGGGACCCGCTCTGGTGGCCTCAGGAAAGGCCAGTCCCCTTGCGCGTTGCTCGGGGCCTCTCGGGGCCTCTCGGGTTTCCTCTCCGATCGATGCTGGGGCCTAAAACCTTGTGTGGAGTCGGTGCCGGAACCTGAGCATTCCTCTCCAGTGCAGACATGGATTATGGGTTACTTCTGGAGTCTCCCCAGGGGAGTCAGTCCTCGTCTCGAGTGGGGGCATGCACGTGCGCTTTCCTCCCGAGCTGTAGCAGCAGTGTCACGCTTCCCTTCGCGTGGATCAAGAGTCTGTTGCTTTCCCTAGAGGCTTTCCCACGAGGCTTTCCCATGAGTCTTTCCCACAAGGCTGTCCCACGTGCCACCGTGCTGTGAATCGACCCTCGGCTTGAAAGTCGAGACAGTGCAGGGAAAACAGTATCCCTGGAATGGACTGAGACATCTGGGGGACTCTGGGAATGGTGGCACTACCCTGGAGTTCCTCTCGCCTATCCTGTGGAGAGCGCCTCCTCTTGAGATGCGACGGGAACGCCGGGAATTCTTTCCCGACCACGCAGGGAAAGGATCCCTCCTCTCGAGCTAGGAGGCGGAAACGGGGCTCCTCTGGATGTGGGCGGGACTCTCATACTTCCTCTCAAGTGGAGACGGGTTTATCGGGAACTTGTTGAGTTACAGCAAGGGTGTGAAGGACCCTTTGGAAGTTCCAGAGGTTAGGTGTGATTAGCCTCTAGACGCCTCAGCGGAAATGGGCCTCATCTCGCCTGGAGGGCGAACCTCCTGGATTTCTCGAGTTTCGGCAGGTGCTCTCGACTTACGACGGGGACATCAGGGACCCGCTCTGGTGGCCTCAGGAAAGGCCAGTCCCCATGCGAATAATTCGGGGGCCTCTAGGGCCTCCTCTCCCGTCGATGCGGGCCTAAGACCTTGTGTAGAGTCGGTGCCGGAACCTGAGCATTCCTCTCCAGTGCTGACATGGATTTTGGGTACTTTTGGAGTCTCCCTAGGGGAGTCAGTCCTCGTCTCGTTTGGGGGCATGCAAGTGCGCTCTCCTCCCGAGATGGGGCAGCAGTGTCATGTTTCCCGTCGAGTGGATCAAGGAATCAGTGGCTTTTCCTCGAGTCTTTTCCACAAGGCTTTCCCACGAGGCTTTTCCACAGGGCTGTCCCACGTGCCAACGTGGTGTGAGTCGATCCTCGGCTTGAAACTCGAGGCAGTGCAGGGAATACAGGTTTCCCTGGAATGGACTGAGACCTCTGGGGGACTATCAGATTGGTGGCACACCCTGGAGTTCCGCTCGCCTTTCCTGTGGAGAGGGCCTCCTCTTGAGATGCGACGGGAACGCCGGGAATTCTTTCCCGAGAACACAGGGAAAGGATCCCTCCTCTCGAGCTAGGAGGCGGAAACGGGGCTCTCTCTAGATGTGGGCGGGAATCTCGTGCTTCCTCTCGAGTGGAGACGGGTATGTCAGGGAACTTCTTGAGTTGCAGCAAGGGTGTGAAGGACCCTTTGGAAGTTCCATAGGTTAGGTGTGATTAGCCTCGAGACGCCTCTGGGAAATGGGCCCATCTCGCCTGGAGGGGAGTACTTCCTGAATTTTTCGGAGTTGTGGCAGGCGCTCTCGACTTACGACGGGGACCTCAGGGACCCGCTCTGGTGACCTCAGGAAAGGCCAGTCCACATGCGAGTTGATTGGGGCCTCTCGGGATTCCTCTCTCGTCGATGACAGGGCCTAAGATCTTGTATGGAGTCCGTGCCGGAACCTGAGCATTCCTCTCCAGTGCAGACATGGATCCTGGGTACTTCTGGAGTCTCCCAGGGGAGTCAGTCCTCGTCTCGAGCGGGGGCATGCACGTGCGCTTTCCTCCGAGCTGTAGCACAAGTGTCTCGCTTCCCTTCGCGTGGATCAAGAGATCTGTGGCTTTCCCTTGAGGCTTTCCCACGAGGCTTTCCCACGAGGCTTTCTCACAGGGCTGTCCCACGATGCCACCGTGGTGTGAGTCGATCCTCGGCTTTAAAGTCGAGGCAGTGCAGGGAAAACAGGTTTCCTGGAATGGACTGAGACATCTGGGGGACTCTGGGAATGGTGTCACGACCCTGGAGTTCCTCTCGCCTTCCCTGTGGAGAGCGTCTCCTCTTGTGATGCGACGGGAACGCCGGGAATTCTTTCCCGAACACGCAGGGAAAGGATCCCTCCTCTCGAGCTAGGAGGCGGAAACGGGGCTCCTCTGGATGTGGGCAGAACTCTCCTGCTTCCTCTCGAGTGGAGACGGTATGTCGGGAAACTTCCTGAGTTGCATCAAGGGTGCGAAGGACCTTTTGGAAGCTCCAGAGGTTAGGTGTGATTAGCCTCGAGATGCCTCAGCGGAAATGGCACTCATCTCGCCTGGAGGGGAGAACCTCCTGGATGTTCTCGAGTTGCGGCAGGTGCTCTCGACTTTCGACGGGGACCTCAGGGACCCATTCTGGTGGCCTCAGGAAAGGCCATTCCCCATGGGAGTTTGCTCGGGTGACTCTTGGGATTCCTCTCCCGTCGATGCTGCGGCCTAAGACCTCGTGTGGAGTCGGTGCAGAACCTGAGGATTCCTCTCCAGTGCTGACATGGATCTTGGGGTACTTCTGTAGTCTCCCCAGGAGACTCAGTCCTCGTCTCGAGTGGGGGCATGCACGTGCGATTTCCTCCCGAGCTGTAGCAGCAGTGTCACGCTCCCATCGCCTGGATCAAGGGATCTGGGCTTCCCTCGAGGCTTTCCCACGAGCTTTCCCACAGGGCTTTCCCACAGGGCTGCCCACGTGCCACGTGGTGTGAGTCGATCCTCGGCTTGAAAGTCGACGCAGTGCAGGGAAAACAGGTTTTCCCTGGAATGGACTGAGAAATCTGGGGGACTCTGGGAATGTGGCACG
>NW_017205668.1:0-5192 GCF_001704415.2 Capra hircus
GAAAGCCTCGTGGGAAAGCCTCGAGGAAAGCCACCTTGATCCACGCGAAGGGAAGCGTGACACTGCTGCTACAGCTCGGAGGAAAGCGCACGTGCATCCCCCACTCGAGACGAGGACTGACTCCCCTGGGGAGACTCCAGAAGTACCCCAAGATCCATGTCAGCACTGGAGAGGAATCCTCAGGTTCCGGCACCGACTCCACACAAGGTCTTAGGCCCGGCATCGACGGGAGAGGAATCCCGAGAGGCCCCCGAGCAACTCGCATGGGGACTGGCCTTTCCTGAGGCCACCAGAGCGGGTCCCTGAGGTCCCAGTCGTAAGTCGAGAGCACCTGCCGCAACTCGAGAAAATCCAGGAGGTTCTCCCCTCCAGGCGAGATGAGGCCCATTTGCTGAGGCGTCTCGAGGCTAATCACACCTAACTCTGGAACTTCCAAAGGGTCCTTCACACCCTTGCTGCAACTCAAGAAGTTCCCCGACATACCCGTCTCCACTCGAGAGGAAGCACGAGAGTCCCGCCCACATCCAGAGAGCCCCGTTTCGCCTCCTAGCTCGAGGAGGGATCCTTTCCCTGCGTGGTCGGGAAAGAATTCCCGGCGTTCCCGTCGCATCTCAAGAGGAGGCGCTCTCCACAGGAAAGGCGAGAGGAACTCCAGGGTCGTGCCACCATTCCCAGAGTCCCCAGATGTCTCAGTCCATTCCAGGGAAACCTGTTTTCCCTGCACTGCTCGACTTTCAAGCCGAGGATCGACTCACACCACGGTGGCACGTGGGACAGCCCTGTGGGAAAGCCTCGTGGAAAGCCGAAAGCTCGAGGGAAAGCCACAGATCCCTTGATCCACGCGAAGGGAAGCGTGACACTGCTGCTACAGCTCGGGAGGAAAGCGCACGTGCATGCCCCCACTCGAGACGAGGACTGACTCCCCTGGGGAGACTCCAGAAGTACCCCAAGATCCATGTCAGCACTGGAGAGGAATCCTCAGGTTCCGGCACCGACTCCACACAAGTCTTAGGCCCCGGCATCGACGGGAGAGGAATCCCGAGAGGCCCCGAGCAACTCGCATGGGGACTGGCCTTTCCTGAGGCCACCAGAGCGGGTCCCTGAGGTCCCGTCGTAAGTCGAGAGCACCTGCCGCAACTCGAGAAAATCCAGGAGGTTCTCCCCTCCAGGCGAGATGAGGCCCATTTCCGCTGAGGCGTCTGAGGCTAATCACCTAAATCTGGAACTTCCAAAGGGTCCTTCACACCTTACTGCAACTCAAGAAGTTCCTCGACAAACCGGTCTCCACTCGAGAGGAAGCACGAGAGTCCCGCCCACATCCAGAGACCCGTTTCCGCCTCCTAGCTCGAGAGGGATCCTTTCCCTGCGTGGTCGGAAAAAAATTCCCGGCGTTCCCTCGCATCTCAAGAGGAGGCGCTCTCCACAGGAAAGCGAGACGAACTCCAGGTCATGTCAATATTCCCAGAGTCCCAGAAGTCTCAGTCCATTCCAGGGAAAACTGTTTTCCCTGCACTGCCTCGACTTTCAAGTCGAGGATCGACGCACACCAGGTGGCACGTGGGACAGCCCTGTGGAAAGCCTCGTGGAAAACCTCGTGGGAAAGCCTCGAGGGAAAGCCCCAGATCCCTTGATCCACGCCAAGGGAAGCGCGACACTGCTGTTACAGCTCGGGAGGAAAGCGCACCTGCATGCCCCCACTCGAGACGAGGACTGACTCCCCTGGGGAGACTCCAGAAGTACCCCAAGATCCATGTCAGCACTGGAGAGGAATCCTCAGGTTCCGGCACCGATTCCACACAAGGTCTTAGGCCCCCGGCTTCGACGGGAGAGGAATCCCGAGAGGCCCCGAGCATCTCGCATGGGGACTGGCCTTTCCTGAGGCCACCAGAGCGGGTCCCTGAGGTCCCAGTCGTAAGTCGAGAGCACCTGCCGCAACTCGAGAAAATCCAGAAGGTTTCCCCTCCAGGCGAGATGAGGCCCATTTCCACTGAGGCGTCTCGAGGCTAATCACATCTAACCTCTGGAACTTCCAAAGGGTCCTTCACACCCTTGCTGCAACTCAAGAAGTTCCCGACATACCCGTCTCCACTCGAGAGGAAGCACGAGAGTCCCGCCCACATCCAGCAGGAGCCCCGTTTCCGCCTCCTAGCTCGAGAGGAGGATCCTTTCCCTGCCGTGGTCGGGAAAGAATTTCCCGGCAGTTTCCGTCGCATCTCAAGAGGAGGCGCTCTCCACAGGGAAAGGCGAGAGGAACTCCAGGGTCTGTGCCACCATTCCCAGAGTCCCACGATGTCTCAGTCCATTCCAGGGAAACCTGTTTTCCCTGCACTGCCTCGACTTTCAAGTCCGAGGATCGACTCACACCACAGTGGCACGTGGGACAGCCCTGTGGGAAAGCCTCGTGGGAAAGCCTCGTGGGAAAGCCTCGAGGGAAAGCCACAGATCCCTTGATCCACGCGAAGGGAAGTGCGACACTGCTGCTACAGCTCGGAAGGAAAGCGCACGTGCATGTCCCCACTCGAGACGAGGACTGACTCCCCTGGGGAGACTCCAGAAGTACCCCAAGGATCCATGTCAGCACTGCGAGAGGAATCCTCAGGTTCCGGCACTGACTCCACACAAGGTTTTAGGCCCCAGCATCGACGGGAGCAGGAAACCCGAGAGGTCCCGGAGGCAACTCGCAAGGGGACTGGCCTTTCCTGAGGCCACCAGAGCGGGTCCCTGATGTCCCCGTCGTAAGTCGAGAGCACCTGCCGCAACTCGAGAAAATCCAGGAGGTTCTCCCCTCCATTCGAGATGAGGCCCATTTCCACTGAGGCGTCTTGAGGCTAATCACACCTAAACTCTGGAACTTCCAAAGGGTCCTTCACACCCTTGCATGCAACTCAAGAAGTTCCCCGACATACCCGACTCCACTCGAGAGGAAGCACGAGAGTCCCGCCCACAACCAGAGGAGCCCCGTTTCCGCCTCCTAGCTCGAGAGGAGGCTTCCTTTCCCTGCGTGGTCGGGGAAAGAATTCCCGGCCTTCCCGTCGCATCTCAATAGGAGGCGCTCTCCACAGGAAAGGCGAGAGGAACTCCAGGGTCGTGCCACATTCCCAGAGTCCCCAGATGTCTCAGTCCATTCCAGGGAAACCTGTTTTCCCTACACTGCCTCGACTTTCAAGCCGAGGATCGACTCACACCACGGTGGCACGTGGGACAGCCCTGTGGGAAAGCCTCGTGGGAAAGCCTCATGGGAAAGCCTCGAGGGAAAGCCCCTGATCCCTTGATCCACGCGAAGGGAAGCGTGACACTGCTGCTACAGCTCGGGAGGAAAGCGCACTTGCATGCCCCCACTCGAGACGAGGACTGACTCCCCTGGGAGACTCCAGAAGTACCCCAAGATCCATGTCAGCACTGGAGAGGAATCCTCAGGTTCCAGGCACCGATTCCACACAAGGTCTTAGGCCCCGGCTTCGACGGGAGAGGAATCCCGAGAGGCCCCCGAGCATCTCGCATGGGGACTGGCCTTTCCTGAGGCCACCAGAGCGGTCCCTGAAGGTTCCCAGTCGTAAGTCGAGAGCACCTGCCGCAACTCGAGAAAATCCAGGAGGTTCTCCCCTCCAGGCGAGATGAGGCCCATTTCCGCTGAGGCGTCTGGAGGCTAATCGCAATCTAAACATCTGGAACTTCCAAAGGGTCTTTCACTCCTTTACTGCAACTCAAGAAGTTCCTCGACAAATCGGTCTCCGACTCGAGAGGAAGCACGAGATTCCCGCCCACATCCAGCAGAGACCCGTTTCCGCCTCCTAGCTCGGAGAGTAGGGATCCTTTCCCTGCGTGGTCGGGAAAGAATTCCCGGCGTTCCCTTCGCATCTCAAGAGGAGGCGCTCTCCACAGGAATGTTGAGAGGAACTCCAGGGTTGTGCCACCATTCCAGAGTCCCCAGATGTCTCAGTCCATTCCAGGGAAACCTGTTTTCCCTGCACTGTCCCGACTTTCTAGCCGGGGTTGGACTCACACCACGGTGGCCACGTGGGACAGCACTGTGGGAAAGCCTCGTGGGAAAGCCTTGATGGAAAGCCACAGATCCCTTGATCCACACGAAGGGAAGCGCGACACTGCTGCTACAGCTCGGTAGGAAAGTGCACGTGCATGCCCCACTCGAGACGAGGACTGACTCCCCTGGGGAGACTCCAGAAGTACCCCAAGATCCATGTCAGCACTGGAGAGGAATCCTCAGGTTCCGGCACCGACTCCACACAAGATCTTAGGCCCCTGCATCGACGGGAGAGGAATCCCGAGAGGGCCTCGAGCAACTCGCTATGGGGACTGGCCTTTCCTGACGCCACCACAGCGGGTCCCTGAGGTTCCCGTCGTAAGTCGAGAGCACCTGCCGCAACTCGAGAAATCCAGGAGGTTCTGCCCTCCAGGCGAGATGAGGCCCATTTCCGCTGAGGCGTCCTGAGGCTAATCACACCTAAACTCTGGAACTTCCAAAGGGTCCTTCACACCCTTACTGCAACTCAAGAAGTTCCTCGAAAAAACCCGGTCTCCACTCGAGAGGAAGCACGAGAGTCCCGCCCACATCCAGCGGAGACCCGTTTCCGCCTCCTAGCTCGAGAGGAGGGATCCTTTCCCTGCCTGGTCGGAAAAAAATTCCCGGCGTTCCCGCTCGCATCTCCAAGAGGAGGCGCTCTCCACAGGAAAGTCGAGACGAACTCCAGTGTCATGTCAATATTCCCAGAGTCCTGCAAGTCTCAGTCCATTCCAGGGAAACTGTTTTCCCTGCACTGCCTCGACTTTCAAGTCGAGGATCGACGCACACCACGGTGGCACGTGGGACAGCCCTGTGGGAAAGCCTCGTGGGAAAGCCTCGGAAAGCCGAGAAAGCCCAGATCCCTTGATCCACGCAAGGGAAGCGCGACACTGCTGTTACAGCTCGGGAGGAAAGCGCACTGCATGCCCCCACTCGAGACGAGGACTGACTCCCCGGGAGACTCCAGAAGTACCCAAGATCCATGTCAGCACTGGAGAGGAATCCTCAGGTTCCGGCACGACTCCACACAAGGTTTAGGCCCAGCATCGACGGAGAGGAAACCGAGAGGCCCCCGAGACCCGAGCAACTCGCGGGACTGGCCCTGAGGCCACCAGAGCGGGTCCCTGAGGTCCCCGTCGTAAGTCGAGAGCACCGCCGCAACTCGAGAAAA